>NW_009932186.1:39508-96813 GCF_000696875.1 Nestor notabilis
GGTCATTTTGTCTTTCTTATAGAGTCAGAGAGACACTTCTGAAAGGATTTTCTCTTGTTCTCGTTGATGAACACATGGAGGTTTTTTTCTTTCTCCTTGACTGAACTGGCACATACTATCCCTGGCACATGTTCTTTAGTATCACTGCTTCTGAAGCAGAGTCCTTTCCCAGTTTCACCATATTTCTTTCTAGGATTTCTTTGATAAGAACATGTGAATAGTGGGTTAATCATGTACACTACTCAGCTACTCTTAGGTGGACTGTGCAAGCACAGTCAATCTACACATGCACAGAAAGTCCAATGCATTTTCAAAGCATTAGATAAACTGGACACATGCTGTAGATTTGGTGTGCATATCCCTAGTGAACATTCGTCCAGTACATTTGTATGTCCAACAGCAACTGGTACTGCTCCAGCTGGACTGCTGCATGTCTGGGATCCTTGTATGGGTTATTCTCAGTTTTCAAAATCTGCCAGAGAATCTTCCCAGGAGGAAGATCTAAGGAAATACTTCACCATCAGATTGACAAAACTTTGATGATGTTTCCTGGGCTTGTTATATTACAGAGTAGTATGATGTAACAAGCTTAATGTTTTGACGTGCTGTGCTTTGTTCTGTTTTTAAATTTTCTTTAGTGTACATAGGAGTGGAAAAAAGGATGGACTATTCAAAGAAAACCTTTTGTTACGTGGATGTACCATTAGAAATACAGAAGAGGTTGCAGGAATAGTAATCTATGCAGGTAAAAGCTGTTTTCTGTCTGACGAGACATACCACCTTTTTATAGTTTCCTTAAAATAATAACAAAAATCCATATGACATCATCTGATGTAATTGCTTCTGCAGGGCATGAGACCAAAGCTTTGTTAAACAATAATGGACCCCGTTACAAACGCAGTAAGCTTGAAAGACAGATGAATGCCGATGTCCTTTGGTGTGTCCTCATACTTCTCATCATGTGTCTGTTTTCTGCCATTGGTAAGTGCTCTTTAAAGGTAGAAACTTAGGTATCAGGCTCTCTTGGGATTCATGTACTTTGCTTCATCAAAAACATATGTATCTGCAAAAATACGAAATTCATAAAGCTGCCTCCATACTGTCTTAATTTTTGTTGTGTTTTCTTCTCTGAAATCAAAATGTCTTGATATATAATCTCATCTAAGTAGCTTCTTAGTATCAATCAAATACATGCTATTAGTACCAGAGACCTGAAAGCTTAGATTCTACAATACTCGATAGCATCCAAAAGAAGCCACTTTCTGTGTAGTCCCCTCAAAATTACAGGTGATAGAGTATAACATGCCATTAATCAGTCAACAAAGTAACTTATGAGTAGAGAATAAACATAATTAGCACAGTGCAATTCCACAGTACTATTTACTAAATCAAGGGCACAGTGCACAACATTGGAACACTGTCCCTAAACTGCAGCTGAAACATAGAAGAACTAAATAAAAGTCTAAACCTGCATAAATCCAAGTAGAAGACTGTCCAGACTTCATGGAGTGTTTAAGGAAAACCGAGGCTCAGGTTAATATTCTTCAGGCCTTTTTTCTATTCATTTGTAAGAAAGAAGTTTTACCTTTGGCACCTAAAATTTTTCTTTATACATGGCATATGAATTCCATATCCTTAATGTTTGTGTGTTCTGAAATGTTCGTGTGTGAGTCATATGGCATAAACACCAGAATGTTTCCTAACAACCATGGTGTAGTTTAATAGCAATCTTATGGCATTTTAATACATTTCTGTGTGCCTTTTTCCAGGTATTGTTAAATGCTGCTTAAAGATGAGTATTTCCAACTGTGAATCAGCCAGCCTATCTGTTTCCACTGAGTTCATGACAGTCTTTTGTAGTGTCTCAGTGTTGGGGGAGCCCAGTCCTCAGGGCTGAAGTGCCATAGTAGGTTAACGGCAGCCTGCAGCTGTCCCCTCTGCACTCGAGTTGTTGCCCCCAAAGCAGTGGCATCACGGTGCATGCTGCAGTGGCTTTGGGTTAGCTGAAACTCCTGAGATGCATGAATGTGAATGGGAGACAGTGGCATTCAGTAGGTGACACACCTTCCATTTTGTCACTTCTGTTACAAGGCTAGAAACCTCCAGCAGAGGGCCAGAGCAAACTGCTGGAGGTGCTAACAACCAAAAACAGCTGGAAAGAAATGTGCTCTTTGAAACCAGAGGTGCTTAGTGCTTCAAGATATGCAAAGCTATGTCCTGTAAGAGTCAGGCACTTCATGTACCTTCTGTCAAGAAAGTTTAAGTGGAGGTATGACAACTAATTCTTTTGAAAAACTGAGTCAGCTGAGTCAGTTATACAACGAGTCTCAGCTTAGGTCCTGGTAAGTGTGGGGTTTCCAGTGTTTGCTCTCAAGAATAAAAATATGGGCATTAATAAAGGCATCAGTATGGCAATATTGGTAGTACAGGGGCAAAATAAGTTGCATACATGGCTTATGTACTGTTTTTATTTTTCAGGAGTTCAGTGCTGGGTTTATGTATCAAGATGTAAAAGACCTTGTCAGGTGTGACTTACAAAAGATTACTTTTAAAGTAGACCTTCACCCTTTTAGTCAATTTTCAATATGCAGTGAAGGTAGTTTGAATGCATCTTATCGTGTGGGAATTCTTCTTTGTTTTTAACCTTAAAAACATCAGGCATACCATGTTTGGTCTTTTAGGACTGCAAATCCTAGCACTGTACTTAAAAAGGCAACTTTCTGTCTCTTTAACAAGAATGTTGTTTTCCCAAAATAATGATAATAAGAATAACCTTATCTTTATTTAGTTATCAGCACAATCAATAAAAAACAAAGTTTTGAGCAAGGCTTAGTATTTCTTCTTGTCGTGGTTTAAGCCCAGCTGACAACTTGGAACCACGCAGCCGCTCGCTCACTCCCCCCCCTCTTCCTTCCTCCCCCCGCTCCTGGAGGGATGGGGAGGAGAATCGGAGGAATGTAACTCCCACGGGTTGAGATAACAGCACTCCAGTAACTAAGGTATAATACAAACCACTACTGCTACCAATAATAATGATAAGAGGAATAACAAGGGGAGAGGACACAACCACTCACCACCCGCCGACCGATACCCAGCCCGACCCGAGCAGCGATCTGGGCCTTCTGGGTGACTCCCCCCAGTTTTATACTGGTCATGATGTGCTGTGGTATGGAATACCCCTTTGGCCAGTTTGGGTCAGGTGTCCTGTCTCTGCTTCCTCCTGGCTTCCCCTCCTCTCTGGCAGAGCATGAGACTGAGAAAGCCCTTGGTCAGAGTAAACATTACTAAGAAACAACTAAAAACATTGGTGTTATCAGCATTGTTCCCAGACTGAAAGTCAAGAAACACAGCACTGCACCAGCTACTAAGAAGGAGAAAAAATGACTGCTATAGCTGAACCCAGGACACTTCTGGTTTTAGTTCCTCAGCTTCCATGCTCTTGAGTCTGCTGATACTGCTATTTCATTAGTTCTGTAAACATCGTAAGATTCACACAGTAAGATAAAAGTCTGTCCTGACTTTACCCATCTGAAACTAGTTTAGTGATAATTGACTGGTGTTATACCTAGCGCAGGCAATGGAGTTCTTTCATTTTAACAAATAGAATATCACTGAAATTAATCACCTTCTGAAGAACTTTACTTTTCTCCACTGATTAGAGAAATCGCCTAAACTACTAATTTAGACTAGCCAGCTCACTTTATTTGGATAAACTTATGTGAAATGACTCTTGCATTCTGTCCGTAAGGCCAGGCAAACCCCTTTCTTAAACTCCAAATCCCAAGGCAGAAAAAACCTGTGAGTTTGGGGCGTTTTTCAAAAGTCATGCAGAGTAGTTGAAAATGAATACCATTTGGGTACATAACTCTAAGAACAAATTCATACCATAAGCATTTTTATCTGTAGCTAATTTTTCGGTTTTTTCAACTCTTCTGCAGGTCATGGCTTATGGGTATGGCAATATGGTGAAAAGAAGAAACCAATTTTTGACGTTCCAGGGCCTGATGGCAAATACTTGTCTCCTGTTTTAGCTTCAGTATATTTATTTCTGACAGTGATCATAGTTTTCCAGGTAATCAAGTTGTACATGCTGTCACCGCTGTTCATAGTTTGCTGTAATAAAGCTATAAATGTGCAGTATGTGTAGTAACCTTTCTACCACTCAGGCATGTAATCTAAGGCAGTAAGCTAATCAAGCACTAAAAATAAGTACATTTAGCCACTTTAAAATTCTATTTTAACTATAGGGAATGTGATAATATATAACCAGAAAGCTAGATTAAATAACAGTAGTGGTCTACCCAGGGGTAAAATGAAAACATCTCTGAAGAATAAACAAACTGATGCACACAGTGAGCTGTCAGAGCTCCTTTGGCGTTTGAGAAGATAATTGAGAACCTTCCCCAGAAGATTCAGGTATTTTGTTTTATTTTAAACAAGTAGGAGGAGATAGAATGCCATGGGCCCTGTTTGGAGAATACAGGCATTATGCTTCATATCCACCCACTGTTGAACAGCACCTCAAAGACTGTGGGTGCCACTTTGTGTACAGTATGCTGGTATGAGCATAGGTTGTATACATTTTTAACCACTTTCCAAAAGATATGGCTCTTAACTCCGTATCTCAGGTAGATAGCAAATCCTGTTAGAAGTTTTTTGGTTCTGGATAGAAGTATATTGAATTGTGAAGGTTGAGGTAATCTAAGAGAAGTAACAGAGATTCATATCACTGGGACATGTGGACGTATGCCCAGTGGGACACTAGAGGGGATTGCGTTACTCAGGGGAGCAACTCCTTTATGAAACGGAATGAAAAAGGATGTTAAATTACTTTTTACTCTAAGGCCCAATAATATTATGATACTGGTTAAAAAAATTCACCACAGAATTCTTTAAACACAAACCTTTAACTGCAGTTTTTGTTCAAATAACCACATTTGCACACTTACACACATGCTATAATTTATCCCTCATATCTAGTTCAGCAAGCTAAATAATGTATGCAGTCAGGAATTTCTGTCCTGAAAAACATCTGCAGAGAAAAACTCAGGTACAAATGAGGTATTTCATGGAGTTTTGACAGCCCTCAAGAAGCAGTTGAAAATCCGTTCTGGTGAAACTTCTTCTCACATCTTACTCTTCAGCAATTACAGGACATGTTCTTCAATCAAATAATCTGCTGTGCAAAAACCAAGGCCAAAAACCATTGTTCCTGTGGAGAGATTAACACTTCTCATTTTGTTTCTTGTATTCCTGCAAGGTTAATTTGTGAACAGTCCATTACTTATACAGGATAAATTTATCCAATTCTTTCACATTTATAGGATTCTGACTGTAGTATCTATTTTGGGTTTGGGGTTTTTTTTTCTTATTTTCCTTTCCCAGCTAGCTTTAAGCTAGCATAATTACCACTAAAAAGGATTTGTTTCTGTCCAAGTTTTGATAATTACCTTTCTAGACATAATAATGCATTTCAGTTCTGTGATTCCCTATAGGTTTTCCTCATCTAACACGGTAAATAAACTCTTCTCAAACATGATAATAACTTTACAATAGATGATTAATGTACCTAGCCTCTTTATGTTCTAGTCTAGTACCAAGTTAACTAGATTTTACTAATTTGTTGTATCCTTGCTTCTTTTTTTCTCCTAATTCTCTTTCTTTTTGTGTATTCTAGGTTATGATTCCAATTTCTTTGTATGTATCCATTGAAATAGTTAAAATCTGCCAAGTATACTTCATTCATCAAGATAAAGATTTATATGATGAAGAAACAGATTCTCAGCTGCAGTGCCGAGCTTTAAATATCACAGAAGACTTAGGTCAGGTGCAGTTTATCTTTTCAGACAAGACTGGGACACTTACTGAAAACAAGATGGTTTTCCGAAGGTGCACTGTTTCTGGAATAGAGTATTCCCATGATGATAATGGTGAGCTCATGTTCTTGTTTTCTATTTAATATTTACACTTCGGGTAATTTGATGTAGATAAAAAAAATTACTGTAATCTTAAATCAAAAAGAGAAACAAAAGAAATTGCACATATCCATTCAGCAAACTCTATAATAGCTGTTTTCAGATTAGAGTAATTTGATGGCTGTGTTCAGCTGTGTCGTGGTTTAAGCCCAGCCGGCAACTCAGAACCACGCAGCCGCTCGCTCACTCCCCCGCCTCTTCCTCCCTCCCCCCGCTCCCAGAGGGATGGGGAGGAGAATCGGAGGAATGTAACTCCCACGGGTTGAGATAACAGCACTCCAGTAACTAAGGAATAATACAAACCACTGCTGCTACCAATAATAATGAGAAGAGGAATAAGAAGGGGAGAGGACACAACCGCTCACCACCCGCCGACCGATACCCAGCCCGACCCGAGCAGCGACCTGGGCCTTCCGGGTAACTCCCCCCAGTTTCTATACTGGGCATGACGTGCTGTGGTATGGAATACCCCTTTGGCCAGTTCGGGTCAGGTGTCCTGTCTCTGCTTCCTCCTGGCTTCCCCTCCTCTCTGGCAGAGCACCAGACCAAGAAAGTCCTTGGTCAGAGTAAACATTACTGAGCAACAACTAAAACCATCGGTGTTACCAGCGTTGTTCCCAGGCTGAAAGTCAAAACCACAGCACTGCACCAGCTACTAAGAAGGAGAAAAAAAAATGACTGCTATAGCTGAACCCAGGACAAGCTGGCAATGACAATCTTATCAAAAGTGTTCTGTAACTTCTACAGTATGTTGTCAAGGCAGTTAAAGGTTCTGTCTTTAGCTCCTGGTCTACTGAAGTGCTTGTGCACGTGGCTAATTACGCAATTTGAATGGTACTGCTGGTACCACAATTGTTTGGGGTGTTTGGAGTATACTATGTAAAATACCAGTTTTAAGCATACGGCCATATTAGTGTATTCTGATTGAATACCTGGAATGAGAACGTCCTTTTGTGCTGAGAGATAAATATAAACTAATCTATTTGTTTTCATATTAACAAGAAACATAATCTGATGTAATGGCATGTTTTATGTTGCCTTTGTCAGATTCTTTTCAGTGCTGTGTAACAGGTGTCTATGTTAAGGTACCTTCACTGCTGTATGAACACTGCAGTTGAGAGAATGTCCTCAAGTATCAGGTTCTTGAAACACTAAAAAGTTACTTTTAGTCACAAGGGAATGCGAGGCTTTTCATCCCCGTGTCATTTCATCAGCCTTTTAAAATTAAGAAGTTATTTCCTGTTTTGTGATTTGTTTATAATTTGTGTTATTTTCCTCTAACATTTTGTTGTTACCATTTTTGGCATAACAGATCTTACCTCTTCAAATCATACTCTGTGTGCAGATACATCATTGCATTCCTATTTGCAAAAAATAAGTTTCCTAATCTACATAATGTGTAAAGATCACTGATTAGAAAGTTTTCTCAGAGACCATTGCAGAAGTTCAGCTTACAAATAAGATACAGAATAAGAGAAATAATCAAAAAGACCAGGAAACCTAAAACATGTTTTAGAGAGTTCTTAAGATTGCAGATAGGAAAAAGATGTTTTGAAGTTTTGGATAATGCAAATATTGTTCTTTTTTTCTCCTGCTTTAAAGTAGTACTGAGACCTTACATTTAAGGCAGTCTTTTTCAGGAAACTAGATGTTTGGGTTAGTGTTACTATTACAGAGTTACAGAAGGAACTTAAACAGGAACAAACTTTGACTTCCTACCTCTGTACTGTAGGTAAGAAAGAGAGAAGAATTGGAATTAATAGTACATTTCTGGACTCTCAGTTCTGCTTGTGACACTCTGCTTTTTGTCCTTTTTCCTTGCCACTGATCGTTTGCTTGTTTATACTAATTTCAGAGTGTACTCTGTTCCTTGCAGGAATGATGATGGTACTGCCAACTAAAACAGTGCAGAAAGGGTATTTTTATGAGCTCAGTATCATTAGCTAATATGTAGGCTGAATTCAGACTCCTAAATTTGAGTACTGAGTTTCAGATCTTTTTCCTTCAGCAGAAATCTAAGTTTGTGTGTGCTTTCCTCTTACGATTTCAGATTACAATATAAATGTTAATGAAAGAAGAATGAATTTCACTAGAAACCAAAGTGTCAAATACATAAAATAAACAGATTATTTTTTTCAGTCATTCTAATCATGTATGGCTATATTTGGGCTTTCTTGTAAGTCAAGTCAGTATAAAATTTCTTACAAATACAATTTTTAAATTGGTTCAGAATATATACACACAATATTTTATTCACAGTATTCTGTTTATTGTCCTCTACAGAAAACAGGTATTTTTCTGTCATTCTCTGTATATAAATGACGATAATTTCTATTGATTCTATTCCCTATAATCAGGATTAATAACACAGTAAAAACTATTCTTCATTCAAGTCTTTTGTAGCTCTATTCTCCAGTCTGATTTTCTAACCATCTCTTACCTTTTCTGCTGATGAAACTTTCTTGTTTAGGTATGATAAAATGTCTGTCACAGCTCTTTCTGGTTTTGAGGAGTGCATTAACAACATTTCATGACTGTGTGCTTACTTGCAAATGATTTGTCCACTACTTTCCTGTATCTTGTACCTCAGTGTCTGAATTTCTCTCAGGTTTTGGGGCATATGTCATAACTGATGCCATCCTGGTCTTAGGTTTTGCTGAAGATTTCATATATTAGAAAATTCTAAAATCTTTCTTTTGGCAAGTGATCTGAGGCTGCCATATATGCAAGAAAACCAAGTAAAATGCATCTGCCTTTTCTTATGTAAGATCATTGTTTCTAAGATGATCTTCCTTCACTTACGTGAGCAATTTTTCTGGCTTAGTAGTTTGTTACTTGGAATCAAACTCTGAGTAACACTTTGGATGAAGAAATGAATTTAAAATTATTGTACATGGGTCAAGATTCAAAAGCTAAAGATAACAGGTCGTTTTCTACTGTAAAAACATATAGCTCAGGGTGGAAATATCCTTGTTCTGAGCAATTTGGCCTAAGTTTGTTACCCTACTGTGGCTGGGTGGCAATGACTGTTGTTCCAGTTGCTTGACCCTTCTCATTATAAGATGCTGTTTTCAGTTAGCGATAATTTTAAAAACTTTTGGTTCATGTTTTCCATGACAGATGTTTGCCTCAGGCATGAATTCTGGGGGAGAAATTTCAGTCAGAACATCTCCATTCACCCGTATCCAAGAACAAGGCTAAGATGTAACATGCTTTTTTCCCATGCTAAGAAGTTCTGGCAGATCTTCCTCTGAAGTCATGTAGAGGCCCTATATTCTGGGGCTTAGCCATGCACACACACAGAGGGAGAAAGTTACCTCTACAATGGCAGACTGAGGTCTGAAATTTCCTCACTTTGGAACTTTGATTTTCTGTTGAACCATTGTTTTCTGCATAATGTAGGACTGCTGCGTATCTGTTAATTAATCAACAGCTTGTGCATAGCCTTCACAAGTTTTCTCTATGCTGCATTATAAGCTTTTCCCCCTAAAATTTGTTCACATGTATGAGCAGGTATCCTGTTCTTTTCAGTTCTGCAGGCATTGTTACACTGCATTTGTCACCATCATATCTGAGTTCCTTCCACTAGTGCATTAAGCAACGCGTGTGATTTTTTGCTTTTGTGTAGCTTGGTCTTTCCCCTTCTTTCTCTCCCTATGCAGAGCACAGTTTGTTTCGGATTGGGAGCTACTTGAAAGGCATACATGATGCTGTGTTAAGTTTGGCATATTTGAGGCAGCATGTCTTTTTCTTGAGTGGTGGGAGTGTCCTTATTTTCTTTGGAAATTTGTTCCATAAAGCCATGTGAATTCCCCATGTACAGGTGAGCTTTATGATTATGAGGTAGAGTTCTGTTTTGCATCAGAAATGGACATGTTAATCATGGTTTTCATCACAGAGGTTTATGTGGACCTTATGCAGGGTTGAAGCAATTAAATGCTTGTAAAACAAAAACTGAAACCCTGAACAAGACTTAGTACTTCTTTTTTTTCAGGTAATATGGAGAACAAGGGGCAGTTTTCATGAATTTGCTGGAGGAAACGTTTTCCTCCAGAATTCTCTGTTTGCTCACAGTTTCTTATGAGGCTAATGGCACTATGCCCAGGAGTATTGCATTGTTTTAGTCTAGACAAGAGGTGACAAAAACATGAGTAATAGAGGCCAATAAATTGCACCAGCATGGGACAGAAGCATTTGGCCAACTGGAGGTAGTACAAAGTATTACTCATGGGTACTGCTATGTGAGAGCTTAGCACCAAAGAGGAATCCAGGAATAATTGTGAAGGCTGTGAGGAAAAGTGTAAGTGTACTGAGCAACAGTTCCATGATGGAAGGTCTATCAAACATTCCATTGTTGAGGTCACCTATAATATTTTGGTGATGATTTATACACTTGCTGGGATCAAACTACAGGAATTCACGCTGCCTTTTCATATCCTGTGGAGGCTATGTGGATAGGAGTACTGTGTACAGTTCTGGTGTCCTCAACATAAAAAGGACATGGAGCTGTTGGAGCAAGTCCAGAGGAGGGCCACGAGGATGATAAGGGGACTGGAGCACCTCCCGTATGAAGACAGGCTGAGGAAGCTGTGGTTGTTCAGCCTGGAGAAGAGAAGGCTGCGTGGAGACCTCACAGCAGCTTTCCAGTATCTGAGAAGGGGGTCTATATGGATGCTGGGAAGGGACTCTTTGTGAGGGACTGTAGTGGTAGGACAAAGGGTAACATATTCAAACTTAAACAGGGGAAGATTAGATTAGATTAGATTAGATTAGATTAGATTAGATTAGATTAGATTAGATATAAGGAAGAAGTTCTTTACAGTGAGGGTGCTGAGGCACTGGAATGGGTTGCCCAAGGAAGTTGTGAATGCTCCATCCGTGGCGGTGTTCAAGGCCAGGTTGGACAGAGCCTTGGGTGACAGAGCCTTAGTGTGTGGTGTCCCTGCCTATGGCACGGGGGAGTTGGAACTGGATGATCTTAAGATCCTTTCCAACCCTAGCTATTCTATGATTCTATGTGGGGATAAGATTCTTATTAAGTGATTGTGGATATATGTATGGAAGATAGTTATCTTGTGACTTTACAGTTACTACAGAAAATAAAGCATTTGTGGGATGTAGTTCATCAGAACTGTTTTAGACATCTACATTTGTTGTCACATATGTGCCTATTTCTCTGTGGTTTAGAATTCTAACTACAGGTGAAGAGGATTCCCACCTCACATCTGCACGGACCACGTTCTTAAATCTGTTTTGTTATCTTCTTCAAAGGTTCTCCTTGATTGTTAATTTAAGAGCAGGGTATATCCAGGCCACTCCAAGTGGAAGTGGCTTATC
Source organism: Nestor notabilis (assembly GCF_000696875.1). Lineage (NCBI taxonomy): Eukaryota > Metazoa > Chordata > Aves > Psittaciformes > Psittacidae > Nestor > Nestor notabilis. The sequence continues at coordinate 50,821 of NW_009932186.1, forward strand.
CTATTCATAAATGTCCTGGACATTTATGGAATACCCATTGGCACTATACACTGGTTAAATCCTGGAATTATTCTTCCAATCAATATTTTCTTCTAGCCCAAAAGAAAGTAAGCATCTAAAAAAAAAAAAAAATCATGTCAGACCCAGGATTATGTGCAATTAAGTTGCCATATCATAGCTCTTCCCTGGCTAGTAGCCAGCTTCTAGCAATTCTTGGAACTGGCTGTGTCCTAAGCTTGTAAGCTAAAACAAGAGATAGTAGGTGCCCAAAAGCTGAATGTGCTACTGAAAGTGATTGTATGATTTGGAAACAACCAAATGCTCTTGGCCTGACATCTGTCCTAGTTGTTTTCCAAATGCTGAATTAATTGCACTCTTGCCTATGGGGTGTGATATCTGTTTTTCTAGTTTTAGCCACCCATTGTATGGAACTTATGACAAAACACGAGCTGAATCTCCATGAATGCAACCACACAAATCTGAAAAATCTGAATTTTGGATTCTTTGCATTCCTTCCCCTTCCTTCCAATGACTGAAAAGAACTCCAGACAACATGAGAATAAGAGAAATTTATGGGGGTAAAGGCAGATGATGAAAACCTCAGAGATTTTCTCTTCCCTAGCAAAATTTCTTAATCATTTGATCTGAGAAAGAAGGAGTTTCTTTGTGCTTTCTATTTTTTCTGCAGAAGATTGGCTAGCAACTACTTGTCATAGGAAAGTGCATTATAGTAAAAAAATCTCCTTCTCGGTTTGAGGAACTTTCCACAACTTTGTTGTGGAACTTTCTTTTTTTTGTATGGATTCAAGAGAACATAGACTGCACATTCCAGCCATGTTGGAGAATTGGATTTAATTAAAAAATAAATAAATAAAACCTTTTCCATGAATGCAGCCGTTGATTCCAAAAGGTCTTCTCATCTGCCACCTTTACAATTTGGCTATCTTCAGAAACCAGGGTAGTCCACTTAGACCTTCCCCAGAAAGATTAAAATCTTTAGCAGAACTGGGTGCTTCAGCCACTCTGTAGCTTGTTTATGGTTTCTCTTTACATTTGTTACTGCTTTTTAGGAAAAATTTAATTGGTAACTTCAGGGAAAGAACCAGTGCCAGAAGAGGTAGAACTCAGTACATTGGGATAGACCCGTTCTAAGTCCTATAAAAGACAAACTCATTTTTAGAGACAGGAAAATCTCCAGAACAATAGGAAAATGGTCTCCATTTCTAAGTGAGTAAAGACTTCTTAATGAAGGACTTAAAGTTATTTATTGTAAGCCCCTGAGAATGCCAAGAGGGAAGAGGAAGGAAAACCTTGGGGTTTTTCTAATCTCAAGACTTGTCCTTACGGGGAAGTTCTTGCAAAGTAAATGAAGTTAAAATTATGTTAGCACACTTGTACAAATTTATAGCATGCTAGCTGCTCGACTGATTCTTTATGTAGACGCTAGAGTGCACTTCAAAGTGAAATAAGCTTGCACTCATAAAATAATAAGGAAATAAGGTGATGTGAGTAAGTGCTGCACATCTAGATTTACTTCATGACAGTTCAGTAGCAGCCTTATTTCAGTGGTTTGGGCCAAAATGGAATTATTCCATGGTGAAATCAGGGCCCTATACACTGGTTGCTGAATTACTCTGGTTTGGGGGGTCTGCAGCTTTATTATGCTTGAAGGGAAGTTTGTTGGAGTTTTGTGATCCCACTTTTTTAGTTGGTGGAACATCTGGCTGTGTGGCAACTGTGTCTCCATCAGCCTGCAAAATGGATACCTCATCATAGAACATGGAAGGTAAAACAAAAGCAAAAACACAATAATGAAAATAAAAGGGCTTTTAAAATAAAAGAATGTATATTCAAATACTTAGAAGCTACTACAGGAGTTTTATTTATAGCTTACTGTTGTCTTCGGAAACATAGAAGTGAGTTCATGGAGTAAGTATTAATTATTCTTTCTTCGTTGTCCTGTAAATATAAAATGAAGTACAGTATAGTGAAATTTGATTTTCATGAATTACATTGCTGTGTTTCTCAAAGTTGTTTGTCTTTGACCTTAATAAAAAACTGTCTATCAGACAAAAGATCAAAGCCATCAATTTTCAGTCCTGAAACTGAAAAGCATCCCACAAAAATGTCTTTCAGGTTATAATGTTCACAGGAAAAGGTTCTGAATCGGAGAGGGCTGAGTGGGTGGAGAGAACAGCGTGTTCCCAAAGAAGCACGCTTTGCACAGCTGAAGCATTATGAACCTTAGCCATAACATAATGATTGAACCGGGTTTCATTATTTCTTCATACTTAATTCTTTCTGCATAATGTGAAAGGTGCTAAGGCCTGTTTTTTATTGTCAAGCTTACCTTGTTATAAACTGAAATAACACCATTTAGATCAAAAGACTTTCGTTTGACTTGGTTAAATGAGATTCTGGTCTCTTATCTGCTTTCCCTATTTCTCCTTTTTCTTAGTGGCAGGAACAATTAAATGAATGTGCTACAGTGAAAACCTGTAAAGAGAACAAGAGATAGCTAGTATTACATAGGCTAGAAGAGAATTGGAATAATGCTAATAAATAAATTAATAAGCTAAAATAAATAAAATAAATAAGCTAAGTGTTGCATTAGGAAACAGTTTTCACTATGTTGAATAAACAAAATATTTTCAAAAGTAATGTAAGAAAGAAGAAAGAGCAATGAAGACTACAGAGTTATGGTATGCAAGCATAATTGTGTTGTGCATTAGATGTATTCTCTGCTTAACCATAGAGTTTTTATACATGGAATAAAATGATAATCAGTTCAGTCTTTTTAGATTCAAGATGTATTTCAAGATGTATTTTCAGAGCAGAAGCTTAAATTAGGTATGATTATTAAGGAAAATGTGTCTTTTAAAAAAAAAACAACTGTGCTTGAAAGGGGGTTGGACCAACTGGGTACCACATTTTGCAAAGCTGAAAAGAATAACTTAACCCTGTCCTTTCCATGTCAAAGAATTTTACCTGTTGCAAAAAGTGCAGCGTTCTGTCAGTCTACCATTCAAATGTCCAGCATCCACAGTGAGGAAGATTATCCCTATGGCAAATCCACGCTTTTTTTTATGGCTTTCCTAGGAGAGGCTGAGCAGCTACATGTCACACTGGGATGCTGGGAGGGGGGAACAGTGAGCAGCCTGGATCACATCTTGATCGAGGACCTGAATCAGTGCTTTTAACATGCTGCAGATCACTTTGGGCCCTCAGTGTAGACTCCTTCTGATATGGACATACCTATCATGACTTGAATTAGATTTACAGTATAGGGATCTGTACTTAGAATCATAGAATAGTTAGGGTTGGAAAGGACCTTAAGATCATCTAGTTCCACCCCCCCTGCAATGAGCAGGGACACCACACACTAAACTATGTCGCCCAAGGCTCTGTCCAGCCTGGCCTTGAACACCTCCAGGGTTGGAGCATTCACAGCTTCCTTGGGCAACCCATTCCAGTGCCTCACCACCCTCACTGTGAAGAACTTCTTCCTTAGATCTAACTTAAACTTCCCCTGTTTAAGTTTAAAGCCATTACCCCTTGTCCTACCACTAGAGTCCCTAATGAAGAGTCCCTCCCCAGCATCCTTGTGGGCCCCCTTCAGATACTGGAAGGCTGCTGTAAGGTCTCCACACAGCTTACAGGACATAAGCAGGTGGGAATTAGTGGGCAAGAGTGATGAGGCAGGTTGGAATTGCTCTGTCCCAAAGCATGTGCAACAAGTTGCAGGAAGGAGCCTGTGGAGGTGAAGTGAACTTTCTTTGCTTGCAACTCATTACCACAAAACATAAAGGCCAAAGAGACCAGTGACCTCCCTAATTTTTGAGCTGTCCTCTAGGTTCTGTCATATGAATAAAGGACAAAGTAGGCACTGGAACGAGAACACAGCAGTGCTTTGCTCTTCTGTTTGCAGCTGTGTGGCTCAAGGAGCAGCTGCTCTCACAGTGCCGAACGTGCCATTGCTTAACCGCTTTCCCACCACAAAGTGTGAGTCACATCAAATAATGCTAATGAAGGAAACTCCTCAGCCACCTGCAGTTAGTCTACATCAGCCTCGGAGCTGAGGCTGCAGGGCTGCTTTTTAGCTATGGGGCAGAAGTGATCTGCAGTGTGCCCTGCATTCTCTTCTCCATGTCTCCGCATACACTATGTCCCTTTCTGCCTCCCTGGCCTGAATCTTCTTCCAGCAGGAGTCAGAGTGCAGCGCAGGATGTTGCATTCCTGGGCATGCAGTTAGAGCAACAACCAGGTGTACATTCACCGCAGGACCGGGAAGCTCTCCCAGCTCCCACATTTCAGACAGAGCCTATACACGTTCCAAATGGAGCTGAAAAAACCTCTGATGTATGATACTGTACTGATAGAGCTATCACCATGTACAGTGTGTGGTCTGATTTCAACTCCTCCAACTGCTTTCTGACAGCTAAAACATGTTTGAAAATTGCAGCGGATGGCAAGGATGGGTTTTTCTTTGATCATAAAGCTAGCTACGTTAGAAGTGATCCCATGCCAAACCCACTATATGTAATGCAAGATTTTTTTCAGGAAGTATTTTGGAAGATTTTTTTGTTGGTGTTCATTAAATGCCTGAATAATTAATTTGCGTAATTGACTTACAATGATTTGTCATTTGACATTAGGAAAATCTTAATTTGTTACACCAGAGAACCAAAACAAAGCTGAGCCACAAGTATGTAACTTGTGCTGTATATGTGGATAGTGTGGATTATTTTGAGGGTATAATGAAAAGCAGTGAATACCGAATGAAGAAATAAATGGATACCTGTTAGAGTGACGTGTATGCCTAATGAACAACCCAGATTATTAAATGCCCATGGTCTTCAGGAATGGGAAAAATATGCCCTGCATCAGTTAGACCTGAGCAGAGCCTGTCATTAGAGGGCTGTTTTTCTGTGGCAGTTTCACACCTCTTCTTTCTGCTTCCTTTATAACTTCTATATATCAAACTGCCAAGATTGTTTTCTAACATTAATTGTTGTAATTGAATTCTTGACTGGGGAAGCATTCATCTCAAATGTATCATTCAGGAAGCACTTTTTCATTCTGTGTAAACTAGGTATTGCTCACTGCAGCAAATAGTGATAGAAACAAGTGTTGCAGCAGCTGAGGGTATCCTGGTTTTCATATTGCATGCTGCATCGTCCTGCCTATCATGCTATCCAGAGAGAAAGGTGCAGACTCCAGGATGGTTTTAGCACTAGGCTAGGACTCAAGAATCTGGGTACATGTCTCCACTCTGCAGCAGATGGCCCTGACCTTGAGTGAGGCTTTTAAGCTGTCTGCCTCATCTCTGTATGTAAAAGAAGGGCAGTAGTGCTCTGGAGGTGTGTTGTTCTGAAGACATTTCAGATGTCAGTTAACTGTACTGGATAGATGCGACATTTTTGCTCGTGAATACTTTCTGTGAAATTTACGTATGTTGGAAAGGACATGAAAATTTTCTTAATTGTTTATTTCCTTCTCAGACTGCAAGTGAACACCAAATTATTTGGTTGATTTCATCAGGCTGAGCTGTGGAATAGTCTACACGAGTGCAGTGAGTTATTTCAGAGTCTGTCTTTCAGAGAGAGTGCGATGATGAGGGAGGCAGTATATTGCTTTACATTTCTAATTATGTTATCTGCATCCTCTGCTAGATACTACCATTCAATTAAGACTAGACTTTGTTATCTCTTGATAATGAAATCATTCATTATTACTGTGAAAGCACAGTATAATATTAAAAACAGATCACTTGAACAAAGTCACCGTGCCCTTCTCCCTTTTTCTCAGCCATATTTAACATATACAACATTCCTCCTTCTGTATTTTTACTCATAGCCAAACGCTTAGCGATGTACCAAGAACCTGATTCTGAGGAAGATGAGGCAGCCCCAAAAGGAGGAACTCTATCCCAGCGTGATAGTATCTGCAGCCATCAGAGCATTAAAGTAATACACAGAAGTCAGAGCACCAAAACCCACCGGCGCACAGGTAGCAGAGCTGAAGCAAAAAGAGCAAGCATACTCTCAAAGCATACTGCGTTCAGTAGCCCAATGGTAAGTCATGAGAACTAAAACCACGTGTCCTGTATCTTTTGATAGAACAATGTCCTGAAAAGGTAAAGACATCTGTAGCACATTGTGTACCTCTTACAGACTTCATCTTGGCATTTTTTATTCTGTAGTCACAGCTGTTTCTACAAAAACAGTCAAGTGTTGACATAGATCTTACTTAAATACCTCTTCTGAGGGAACGAGCTAAAGATAAAGAATATCTGAAACCTTGTTTGAGTTATACCTTGATTTTGAAAAGAAAATGTATGCCTTCCCTTTATCTACAGAAGCTGAGAGTAGCATAAGATTTGAGGTCAAGGATTCTAATTGACCTGCACATGCTTTTTCTCTTTTGTCAGAGGATTTTAAAACTAAAAAGTGCTGGGCTGGACGCTGTATTCCAATTCTTTGACACTGTTGACGTAATTTTTAGTGTGATTCAAGATTATCAGTGGGTTGCATGTGTTGTATTTTAAAAAGTAAAAACCTTTACATTTCAAAATGTTGATAAATTTATGGCCTTACAAGTTTGCATTATTAAATTTCTTTTATACTATTGTTATTCTGTGGAAGTTTTACATGGGCTGAATGATCATAAGACCAGAGAAGCCATGTTGTTTCTATCTAGGGATTTTGCATTGTTCCACTATTGACACAAATTCACCCTTAAAACAAATTACAAATATAGACACAGAATTATGCTGTTTGCAGTGGTGGAACTCCTTTGGTTCGGTCAAGAGTAAACTCTTTTGGCAAAATTCCAAGCTTTTAATTTTTACGTGCAGGGTTCTGTGGTTGCTCAGATTCATCAGCTGCTGAGCATCAGCAGATAAAATTCTGCTGAAGAAAGAGCCCTACGCTGGTTTTCTGTTTTATCCTTGCATCCTTCTATCTTAAGAAATACTGGAGTGTGCTCTGACAAGAAATAGATGAAATAAGTGGAAAGTACTCATGAAATAGAGTGGAAAGTGCTCTGTGTTTCAGTGTAAAAAACCACATGAATTACCTTCAAATGTGTGGATGGTGGTTGTTCTTTAACAAACAAACAAATGAATGAATCCAAGATGGTTGCATTTTATTATGGTGATCTAAGCCCAAGCTTTGAATGTCATTTTGCTGTCTAATTTTTTCACTCTTATGGTCTCTGTAGTGTACCACCCTTTAATAATAGATAATAAATGTCTTGAATTAGACAGAAGAGAGGGAGGTATATTAGTATGTAACTCTTCTCCTATCTACTACCCCCAAAGTAGATGAATATTGCTGTTATAATTATCGGTAGTGAAAAAGTTGGTAACACAGTTACTCACATTTCCATTTCTATCAGTAGGCTCGTTAACTGTTTATTGTCTAGAATGGATGTCTTACAGTCCTCTCCAGCTCCACTCTGTGGTGTAAGGCCACTATAACACCCTTGATATTGATACTGTTTTGGATGCCTTGATTGCTTGTTGCTGCTTTGGAGATTTGCAGAATCATGGATATTAATTGCTGTTATTTATTACTAGGAGAAGGACATTACACCTGACCCAAGATTGTTAGAAAAGGTGAATGAATGTGCAAAGCATCTGGAGATCATGAGAGGCCATGAACAGCCATTATCCCAACTAAGTCCAGAATTGTGTGACATTTTTGACTTTTTCATCGCTTTGACTATATGTAATACAGTCGTGGTTACTGCACCAAATCAGCCCCGGCAGAAGGTGGGTTAAAAAAATCAACAGAAGAGAGTTTAAGCCTGTTTTGCATTGATACTAAGTTATCTTGTAAATTGGGGAAATTAAAACCTCTTGTTCTAGTGAGAAACAACTATGACTAGTATTGAGACAACTCCTAGAACCACTGTGTGATTGAGTTGGCTTAGTTAAACTTTCTTTAAATGAAATATTTCACTTACCTTCAAGGTAAGATATTCTTTCATTCCCAATTTCAAGATACTTCTGAAACTTTCCCAGTTTATTGTGCTGTAACTTATTCATTTAATCAATGTGAGTGTGTGTGTAAATATGTGTGTAAACTACTTTGTAAATGTGAAAGACTTCCCAGAAAAGGATATAAGCTGTTTGTGAATATTATGTGTGCATGGATTAAATTAAGGAAAGGATGAGACATTTTGAAAAAAATTAAAAAGAGAATATACTTGAAAAACATTGCTTAAAACTTTCAAATTATGTAAAAGATTCGTCATAGGCTCATTATGAGAAATAAATGATCATTACGGCTTAAATGGGCTAAACCAGTGCCATTGATGAATGAGAGTTTCAAAAATGCAATTCCAAAATGATCTGTAAGACAAAAATATAGTGAAGTATAGTATTAAAGCCAGCCAGCAGCTGGAATTTCCATTCTGGAGAAAATCCTGTGATTTGTGTCTGTTGCAGATTGGAATAAAAAGTGAACTAGTCTGCAAAATGACATGGTTTTGTGCCAGGGACAACATTTGGAGAATGCTCACTTCTGCTGTTTCATGAATGCTACACCGTGCAATAATTTAATATGTATTACTATGAATATGTTATTACTATTAATAACTATTAATTATCACTGTTAATTTTAATAATTAATTTATTAATTATTAGTAAATGTTGATATTGCTATTAATAATTGTAATTGTAGAAATTACTTATGAAAACTGACATGAGTGGTAAAAATGAAGCAAAATGCTTTGATGCTGAAAGAGAAGACAGTGGAAATTATTTATTTCAACATCAAAATGTTCCTATTGAGTATGTTGGTACTGACATATTCCCATAAAACTTTTCTGATACCACACTTCTCAACTGCATTAACTTTTTTTTACTACTTTCACTGAACATGTACGAATGCCAGTATTTCCTACTAATGGCAGCTTTTAGTATGCACTACTGATGGTAGTGCAACATTGATCATTTATCCATTAGTCATATCTGAAGAGATGAAAGAAGAAAAAATAATTTTTAATACAAACATAATGTGCTTTCACACACAGGTACAATTCTGAAGTTCTGGTAAGGTTTTTTTGCTGTTGAGTCTGTTTCCTTTCTCAAAATACAAATGCCATTACATTTTGCTCTCAAAGAAATTCTCTTTAGTTGGACCTGTTTAGACTGAATATTATTGTACAGCTTTTCTTTGGGTTTTGTTCACTGGTTTATTTTCACTTCTAAAGGTTAGAGATCGATTTGAACTAAAATCTCCAGTAAAAACTATAGAAGACTTCATACGAAGATTCACTCCAAGTCGCTTGACCTCTGGATCTAACAGCAGCAGTTCATCTAGTCTAGCTACAAGCAAATCAATGCACAGATTTGGCTTAAGCCTGCTTTCATCTACATCTACGGATACCACTTTATTAAAACTGGAAGAGAAGCTGGCGTACTCTGCGCAGATGAATAACAATGGCTACAGCTCCCAGCAAGGCAGGACAGCTGTGGGGGGTGGACCTGAGGAAGGAGAACTCCGTTATGAAGCAGAGAGTCCAGATGAAGCTGCTCTCGTCTATGCAGCAAGGGCATATAACTGTTCTCTGGTTGGGAGGCTGTCCGACCAGGTATCAGTGGAGCTACCTCACCTGGGAACATTAAGCTTTGAAGTATTACATACATTGGGCTTTGATTCCGTCAGAAAGAGGATGTCAGTAGTGGTTAGACATCCTCTCACAGATGAAATAAATGTTTACACTAAAGGAGCAGATTCAGTTGTTATGGATCTTCTTCTACCCTGCTCTTCAGGTACACCTCTTTCTTAACTTCGCGGGAGTGGGGAGGTGGAGGGAGGCAATTCTGCTTAACTGCTGAAAACCACATTGTATCTTAGTGCCTTCTCCAGAAAGTAGACCTCCCTGCTTTTGTGGTGAAGATAGGGAAGAGTAGAATGGCATTTGTTTCTCTTCTTTTATAATACTTTGCTATTATTTACTGTGAGGGTGGTGAGACACTGGAATAAGTTGCCAATAGGAGCTGTGGCTGCCCCATCCCTGGAAGTGTTCAGTGTCAGGTTGGATGGGGCTTTGAACAACCTGGTCTAGTGGTAGGTGTCCCAGCCCACAGCAGAGGGACTGGAACTGGATGAACTTTAAGGTCCCTTCCAATCCAAACCATTCTGTGGTTCTATGATTACAGCAAGTCTTCTGTAAGAAATTACTGGTTCCTTACCATAGAAGAGTGAATGAAATTGATTTCTCTTCAAGATCTTCTACTAACAAACTTTATTTTGAAGGAATTTCTTGAAACTCTACCAAAGCAATTTACATTTCTCAAGGAGAAACTGCCGGCCAGTGCTTGACTATTTGAGTGTTTTATATGAAATCCAAGCACTTCATGTTGCAGCTTCCCTCTTGTGTTTCATTTGTAAATCTTTACATCCTTTTGCTGCAATATGTTTGCATAAACCAACACATTTATGCTGGTTTGACTATGATGCTAAAGGGCACTGAATCAATGAGCCATCAAAACAGGAAGGTTGCGGCAAAAGAAGGAGAGGTGCTATTCAGATGAGAAATCTTGTCTTCAGATACATAGTTGACTAGCAGGGAACAGGTATGTAGCTGTGAACTACGTGGAACTTCCCTAAAGCATGGAGACTTCTCCAGCACCCAGCTGTCACATGGAACAGAAACAACGTTAAGTAGTTGCTGGTTGTAATCAGTTGGATTCAAGAAGAACCCTGTAAGCTTTCAGAAGTTAGAGGAGACACACAGGTTTTAGTTTGCACGAATCATTTTGCATCTAATTTACTATATTTTCAACACTGAATTTAATCTGGTGTTTAAGGTTACCCTGGTATGAATGGACAGAGCCCAGAAGTGCTAGAGGTACTTCCCCATCTTTCACTAACACATTGACTTTGTGGTTACTTTGACATTAGTTGGAGTAAACAATTGTGAAAGGCTTATACTGTGCAATTTTAGTTTAATGAAACACAGAAAAATGTTGGCATTAGGTTTCTGTTTACAGCCATATAAATCACAGCTGAGCCAAAAAAAATTAAGAACAACTTGTTCTTAACTAACAACAAAGTATTCATGAATAATTTCTAGTGAAGATCTGATATCACAGAAGGTACATAGAGCATCTGTGAAAACTTGTTTCCCTCCAAACTACTAACAGAGAATTTGTAGTACTGAGAATTTCTAATAATGTACCTAGAAAATAATGTTTGGAAATGAGTTGTCAGAGTGACAACCAAGCATTAATAAGGAAAGATTAATTAATGCCAAGTCTTAAATATTTTGTCACCGTATAACAGATTACTTTGGAAGCTGCTGTGTCTGTTCACAGTAGACTCAATGGATCAAGGAATTTTCAGGCAAATGTCAGGCAGAGCTAGAACCCACCTAGGTAAAAACAATGAGGCCAGTTAGAATACCAAACCACAGCAATGCTCTCAAAGGTGGTGCATGTCAGAGAAGGGGAAGCAGAGGCCCTGAAGATTGGTGTTGGCAGTGAGCAGATTCTGTATCTGGGCAAGTACAACGATTCCACCATCTTTCCAGGCAGCTGAATTGAAGGTGGCTTCGAAACTGTGCCCTTTTCAAATTTTTTTTAGCACAAATTGAACTCTGAGTTTTAATATATTTTGCTTTCGCAAGCAATGTAAAGTGCAGCCATTAGAACCTCATAAGCAGTTTCCCTTGTTTTCTAGCCCTCTAAGCCACTGCTAGCTTCAGTAATTCTGTATGTTTCAGCAGATCTGTCTGGAAAAGGTGTGACATTTTTCTTGAGCAGCTTCACTCCTGGAGATAAACTCAAACTCAGTCTGTGCCTGCAGTATCATAATGTCAGGGGATATGTTGTTAATTCCCAAGGGAATGACATCATTTTCCCATGGCAGAGAGGTATTTCCCAGTTAGAGGGAGCCTCGGGAGATTTATGCTATAGGTATTACTGATAGTGTGGGAGCTGTCAGTGGTTTTACCCTGTTCTCTGGTGATGGTGGAACGTGAGTGTGAGAGAAGATGTAATGCTAAGAGAATTCAGGCATTTATCATTTCAAGAAATTGACCAATAAGTGAATAGACATGACAGCTAATCGCAGTGCTTGCTTTTTGCTGTCTTCATGCCTCAGGGGCATGTGAATTGTATACCAGTGAGGCATGCACCTCAAGACTTTGTAGAATTTGTGCCCTTACACTGAAGGACCAAAGCAACACTGTGTCTGTAATCTCCCAACTCAAATATCACATGGCATAACTCAGTCCTATCAGACACAAAGGTCCCTGTTTGGGAGGAAGAGTATTTTAAAATATGACATGAGGAACAGGCCAAAATGAGAACCAAAGTGTTACAGAAAATCAGAATTCACCATAAGCTTCAAAACTTTAAAAGTTTCTGAATTGGTCCCATTTGCTCTGCCTGTATATCTAGTTGAGACTGTGAAACCTGATGCTTTCTGAGAGCATACAGATATTTCCAAAAGTCTTGAAATGATCCCCAAGAGTGTTACTGGTTTTACTTTATTTCAATCACCATGTTCATAAATAAGAAAATTACAGTTTGAGTCAATACCCAACTCACACAGGAACTGGGAACATAAGTCATTGAGAAAACAATGACTGGGCTGGCTTTCTGCAGCTTGTGATTATGGAAGGAAATGAAGCAAGCAGAACACCACTAGCTCTCTATCATTCTTCTGGAGACTTACTTGCTGTTTGTCACTGACATGGTACATGTGGTCTCCCTTCTCAGCATAGAGACTTGCATCTCAGCTAAAAAGAATCTCCACAACTGGGTTTTGTCTGCAAGAGATTCCTTCCCCCCTTCTAACTTCTGAGGAGATGGTGAATTTCAGGGTAGGACTGATGAGGAACATGAAGAGCTAGAAGGGGTGTTAGCTGTCATTGGTGCGCTGGTGGAGGAGGGAGATGCAGTCTTCCATGCTGGAATTGACAATTCACACAGAAAATGGTGTGCACATCTCTACTTGTAGAGAATTACTGTCTTTGTTCATTGAAGGTGGTATTAGCATTTGACATTATTATCACTGCGTCAGAGCCCATGGTATTCAGACAGATCTGAAGTGATTAACACCACTTAACCTTAAAGGGGTAGAAACAACTTTTGATGTGGTTAAGCACCTATTCAGATTTGCACCATTTGAAATCAGTGTGACTGAAATAGCCACTCCCCTAAGACAATTTAATGTGGCTTATGCAAGAAATGTGGCATTTCTCTCTAGAATAGTAATGTATCACAATAAATTAGAAAGAATGCTTGCCTACTTTATTCTTCCGAAGTTAAAAGAGCTGACTCACTAATACAAAAAACCTCCAAGAAGGTTTGCTGTATTACTTCTCCTAGAAAAAAAAATAAATCTTATATTACACAGCCAAGTCACATGTGCCAAAAAGATTATAATTCACAAGTAGAAAAGAAGCTAAATGAGACTGAGTTAGGCTGCCAGTTCAGTATAGCATATTTCCACTTTATGTTGCAGCTGAATCTAACTGTAAGCTGTTTTAATGGCTTCTGAAGGAACCTGGTAGTGTTTGTGTCAGAGCCACAAACTATAGTGTAAGAAAGGGCTTTCCAATTGCAAATAGCATTTGTGGGAATACTCTTCCAGAATAATATATCTGTAATGTCCTATTGAGAAAATCAATAATGATAGCATAGTTAGCTTTATAGAGATAGCATAGGTGTCTTTAACAGATAAATGGACAGGCGCACCAGAATATTCCTACCAGTATTCACCTCATGACCTTAACGAGAAATGGAACCAAAACAAAAGTATGCATGAAATACCACTATCTTCTTGGAGTCCCTTAGGAACAGCTGGGTATGTACACTCCTATCTTTACAGACCTAGAGATTAGGAGAGTCTTTAAAGGTGACAAAATAGCTATACCATTTGTAAAATGTGCTGATACATGGTTGAGGTAACAGGAATAACCAGAATATTGGGATTCCAAGCTCCCAGCTTCTTGCTTCCTACATCAGTACTTGTATGTGTTTGTGCTGCCGCCTCTGGACACTTGGTTAGACACTGTGCTGCTGTATAAATGTGAAAGTGCTGAGTGATAAGTAAGTTTATAGGCAGATAGATGTGTATATGTATATACATGGTGTCACATAGCAAGATCAAATTGGGTATGAATGCACGCTGGGAAACAGGCACCAAAATGTATGAACAGTAAGATATTTGTGTCATCTAATTTAGATACCCGTATTAAGTGCATATTGTAAGGGTATAGTGCCTCTAGGTTCTCAGTATGGTCAGTTGAGAGAAGTGAGCACATCCAGTGGTGAACCAAGGTCATATGTAGTAGGTCTCTTCAGGTGCTCAAACTTCTAGTGATGAGTGGCATTCATCTGATTCTGTGACTAATTTTTGTGCAAGTACCAGTAACAAAAATATTGCATTAAGGAACAGCTCCAGTTACAAAATTATAACCCTGAAATGGTTCTACACCCCTAGAACCATGCAGACTCTAGGGGAAAAAAAATAAAAATACATCAGGGTATAGGAAAATGTGCAGTAAGTTACAGGCCATTCTCACTCAGTGGTTCCAATCTAAAAGCTTACCAGCTTGTACTAACCCTGCAATTCACATTATTTAAGATTACATAAACCTGTCTTGATGGTAGATGACAGAGAAGATGCAAACCACCTGCTTTTTAACTTTTGAAGACATCATATTAGGTAACAAGATGGAACAAATTGTGTTTCTGTGATATTCATTCCTCTTCTTGATCATTGCGTGAGCACATTGAACCAGTCCCAGCTATGCAGAGAAGAGGATCAGCTGCTCAGTCCTGATTTTGATTTCTTACACATGGCTTTAAGTGAAGACTAAAGCTTCACTTAAGTTGTGCTGCTTCATTCAAGGTAGAAACTAGCTGTAAGGTCTGCACAAATGTAAATGCTCTTCTAAATGAAATCACACTCATACCCAGAACTTCTTGCATTGACTGAGGCCGATAGGTACTATCATTACAGCAGTTAACCGAATTACCTTTATACGCCTAGATATACACAATGAAGCACTGTTTCTGGCTCTTTAGAGATACAAACCTTGGTGGAAAACGAAATGCTATTTTTAAGTGTCATTTTTCTGCACATGATGACATGTAAGGAAGCATTTGCTACTAGTGTATTTGAAATCATACTTCTCTTCCTGACATTATGGTTTGCTGTGAAGATTATAATGGTTTCTTAACATATTCAGGCGAAACAAATACTTAAAGAGTACGATAGTAAAGGTCTTTCTGGCATATATTCACAATGACTTTTGAAGAGAGAAGACAGAAAAGATATAATAAAAAGAAAAGATGTTTTTTTCTAAATGGAATGTTTTACTTGAGTTTCCCAGGAGACATCAGCAGCTCTTTAAAAGTATCGGTTATAAAGTGCTGTTACTGTAGTCAAGTTTTTATTCTCTGAGTCCATTCAGCTGCTGTTACTTTTCAATCACTAATTTCTTTTTTTATTCTTATGTAGATGACCCTCGAGGCAAACATCAAAAAAAAATCCAAACCAAAACCCAGAATTACCTTAATCTGTATGCTGTAGATGGGCTGCGGACCCTCTGTATTGCAAAAAGAGTAAGTAAATGAAGACTCTTAGTTTGCTCTTAAGGAGAGTCTTGACAAAGATTACTGAAGGCATTTATTAATTTACTGTTCTTGATTCATAACTTCTTTTTCATTTTATTCAGTAAAGTATGAATGCCTCTGCGTCACGTTGACTGTGCCCTCACATACTCTGTTTAATAGGTTCTTACCAAGGAAGAGTATGCCTGTTGGTTAAAAAGTCATTTAGAAGCAGAATCCTCTATTGAAAATCGTGAAGAACGTCTGTTTCAGTCAGCACTGCGGATAGAGAAGAATCTGCATCTGCTAGGTAATGAAATGAGAGCTGGACATGAAATTAAACTGTGTTAAAAAAAACCTGAGAGGTTGGCTATGAAATCCATTCTTTCCCTTAAATGGTTTCTGACAGTATAGAAATTGGCTTCTTTTGGACTTTGTCACGGCTGTCATGTGGAGCACCACAAAGGAAGGGATATAATTAACATAACAGACACCCTGTTTTCCTTGCTCCTGGCATCATTTTATCACTAGTAAAATAAGTGGAGTAATACCAGGGATGAATTAGACTCAATATCATAAATGGGAACTGCTGCTCGAAACGGGAGGAGGACTTGGCCCAAACTGACTACAGAATTTTGTTATCTTAGTGACACTTCAGCATGTCGGAGACTTACATGACTTCAGGGGGGCACCAGAGACATTCATAAAGTAATGCTCATAAACTGCATTTGTGAGAACTCTCACACATCAGGTTCAGCACATGCACTCGGGGCCTGTGTATTCTGTGGAAGGGGATTGCAGTACTTCCTAATGATGCAGTTGAAACCAGTGTATGTAAAATGTATTCCAAGAACTAAGTCACACTCTTGCTCTGCTGTGTTGAGATGTTCAATGCACTGAGATGCTAAAATGTATATATATTCACTATTACTCCAAGCATCCAACTGCTGTCTCTGGCAAAGAAACTGGGACAGCCATAACACTGTTGGAGATAACAGCCTTCACTAATTGCCAACATGCCTGTCTCCGGGGGATGAGATCCACCTCACGCAGCTTCTGATGTATCTACTCATCTTAGAGATCTACAGATCTCTAAGGATCCTCACATAACCGGGGGAGAGACAAAAGAAGAAAGTGGAGTTCATTTGGTCTGTCTTACATACCTGCCTTAGGATTAAAAGAATCATGCCCTTGAAGTGTCTGTTTCTCTCCTCTGACTTGAAGGGCAGCATGAGGTGACTAATTTGGACCACAGCGATCAGGAAGATCCCACCATGGTTGTGCCTGTTGAGTCTGGCTGCACTCTGGGGGATGAGGGAGGAGGAAGTAAAATTGAACTGCCAGACAAATAAGTAAGCTGTAGCCAGAAAAAAACTACCCATTCAGTCATTCCCCAAGAACCTTATACTGTGGTTTGTATCTTGCAATGATCAGTTATGATAAGGTTGTGGGAATGAAAGAGTGAGTCTGGAAAAGGAATGTCTTCTCCTTTGTTTGGATAATAATAGCTTTCCCAACATTGCCCTAAGAATGTGTTTCTGCCTACATGACTTGTAGTCAGACTTCAGGTGGACTTCTACTGCTAAAGTGTTTTATTCAAGGAACAACCATAGGAATAATAAATAGCTGAGAAAAGTTTATTTTGCTTTTCCTGTTGTCCCAGGTAACTTGCACGTCTATCACTTCCTCATTCCCTAGTAGTGAGGACTTACATTTTTTCACATACAAGCCTCTCAGAAACTCAGTGGAGTACTGATGACACTGAACTTAGTCCTGAGCAGCTTTTGCTACAGTATTTGAAAATCTCGTTTCTGTCAATTGATTTATGAAAGCATAGGAAAGATACTTATAAACAGGTATAAAGATACATTGAAAGCATGAAAAAGCCGTATTTTACTTTCACATCGTGGCCAACAGATTTATGATTTATTCTCTGCTATATCTCACTTGGCAACCAGTCTTTCTGCAAGAGCAAAAAGCAGCAACAAGGCTGTCTCCAGCCTAATGTGCTGTTGCTAAGCTGCGGTCCTGCCATCATTTGCCTTCTAAAGGGAGAAATCCATAGTGACCCAGCCTTTTCTGGTTGGGGAAAGGCAGTTAAGACCCATAAGAACTGAAATCTCCTAGAAGCAACAGCATCTCCTCTAGCAACACTCAGAAAAAATGGTGAAGATAAAGAGCAGAGAGAGAATAAGCAAAGATACAACAGCTTTGTGAACCTCTCAGACTAGAAGTGGTGTCAGATTGCTTCTGAATTTCTGAATTCTGGATTTGGTGTTGATTGTTGATGCAGGCGTTTACCCCAGCTGCGTTCCGCTTCTCTTTCTCAATACCCCCAAAAACCTGCCCGAATCTTGCAACCACTGGTAGTTCAGCTGTTTCCAATAAAAGTGATTGCTGGGGCTTTTTGAAAAATCCAAACTTACAATTTCATATGAACTCTAAGTGTTCATTTAATGTGGAATATTTTGCTTTTTCTATGTGCTTAGGTGCAACTGGCATTGAAGACCGTTTACAGGATGGTGTTCCAGAAACCATTGCAAACTTGCGCAAAGCTGGGTTGCAGATTTGGGTTCTTACTGGAGACAAGCAAGAAACAGCTGTTAATATTGCATATGCCTGCAAGCTACTAGATCATGATGAAGAAATCATCACTTTGAATGCTGAATCACCAGTAAGCAGATCCAATACACAAGTTTACTTGTGAACTAGCTTTGCTTTATTTTCAACTTGTACAATTAAAAGTTTGATGGCTTTTTTTTCCTTTCCTCTTTCTTTTTCTTTTTTTTTTTTTCCCTTCTTTTCCTGCTTCATCTGTTATTTTCAGGTAGGACATGTCTTTGAATACTTTCCAGTGAGTCATGCTTTAGTGTCATGTGTCATAAACTTACTGAAGACATGTATCTGAATGCTTTTCTTTGGTATGCATTCTCAAAATATCCCTGGTTTTGCTTATTGGCACTGATGGGTCTCCAAAAGTAACCTGTTGAGAATTTGTGCTTTATTTTACACTCCTGAAATGTAGTATTTAGATAACTCAGTCATTCATGTTTTCTCAGGTGGCTTTTTCTCTGGAGATAGAAGCAATACTTAAATTTCGATGCTAACACTGAGAGTCAGCAAGCCATATCTACAGTAACGCCTTGCTTCCTAACAGACCTTTTCTAATTCTTCTGAATTACTGATCTTTCCTGTGCTCAACTTTGCAAGCAGACAGTCACACAGAGTTTACTGATATGGTCTAATATACAAGGAACCAGACTGATAGTGCTATCGTCCCTTAATGGGGTGATAAAATTGGACTTCAGATCAGCAGAGGAGAGGTAGGCCAGCAGTATCCAGCTCCGTATTCTTTTGAAAAGGAAGAAAAGATAACAGCATTTTCTGTTCTTGAATGTATCAACTGAACTGGTAAATTGATTTTTCATGATCTTTATTTTTTGTCGCACTTTGCTGTAAGACCAATAACATTTAATTTAAGATGTTCATATATTCTCAATAGCATCTTCTAGTTAAGTATGGCTAGGTGAGAGAATTCAGCTTAAATAACCTTTAATTGGCCTTTAACAATGCATAACTGTTTGATCTGAGTTGTAGGCGTATGCATGGTGTTCATCACCATACTTAACTTGGTACTGATACTGATTATATCATTTCCCAGCACTGTTATTCTGAGAAGGAGCTAAAAGACTTTAGTTTAGCATACAATACTGCATGCTAAAAAAGAATTAGGTTTTAAATCTTTCAAGTCCTCATTGCTGCAAGAATTGCATGTTTAGAGCAAATAATAGAAAATTATTAGAAATTAAAACTTTAACACTGCAGCGAATATAACACATTCCCCATATTTCTTATGCCTAAATATACAGCAAACAAAAACATTTGAATGCATGTTCTTTTCTCTCAAGCATATTTATTTTGAATTTCTTTTCAGGAGACATGTGCTGTCTTGCTGGAGCAGTGTCTGCAATGCGTAGAGTCTAAATTTTCAAACAACACTATAGACGAAGCTACTGGAAACATGACTGTTGGGTTCACCCCTCTCTATCCACCCTCTTCCTCTGTGCTTTCCAGCTTGGGCCTAGTGATCGATGGAAGGACTCTAGCTTATGCCTTGGAACCTACACTAGAAGATAAATTTCTCGCACTAGCCAAGCGATGCCGTTCAGTACTGTGTTGTCGCTCTACCCCACTCCAAAAGAGCATGGTAGTGAAACTAGTCAGAGACAAACTCAAAGCAATGACCTTGGCAATAGGTAAGTATGTCATTTTAAACTTGTCTGCCTTGATATATACTGTTCCTTGAGAACTTCGATTTTTTGACTTGCAGTAGGACCCTTCCAGCTGCCTCACAACTCAGATAGCCGTCCAGTTTTGTCTAAAACCGTGTCCAAAACCTCTTAACATATTTATTCAAAACAAAGATAGAACTCTGTAGTAGTATTTGGGATTTCTTCCTACAGAAGTTAGGTAATCAGGACCCAGGTATGCTGTGAGGTTTTGGCATGTCCAAACCCAGCTGTGAAGAACTGGGTTAGTTGATGCTGTACACAACCCCATTTTGCAGTTGCTGTATTGCACAAAACAAAATTGTGCTCAGTATTGTTCCATCTAATAATATTTAAACTCAAAGTTCTGTGTTTTTAATCACAAGTCGGCCATACAGCTTACAATGAGTTCGCCTTGTCAGCATAAAGAATGGATTTACAGCTGACGTCATTCCAGCACTTACACTTCTTTCCAGCTAATAGCTCAGTTGGTGGAGGGGAGATTTTGTCGGTCACTATGTCTTAAATCTGTCAGCATCTTCCATGTTTCCATGATTTTTGCTTAAGAAAAGTCAACCAGCTCTTCTTGCCCTATCTCAAATTTAGGCTTGTGCTGCATTAGAAGATACAATTGCAGCATATATTGTCACAAACACACTAGCTTTTATCCACCTGTCTTGGTTAATTATAGCAGGAACACATGGGTTGGACCCCATGAGAAGCCCCACGTACATAGAATAATTGCCAGACTCCTGTGACATCCACATCACCAAATATGTACTGATGATAATACTACTCATGCTCACTATATTATATCTAGCTCAAGTATGCCCCCCTCATACTGAATTTATATTTTTGGCTGACTAGCTGTGCACATAATCAATTGCATATGTTGTCAAAAACATCTGTCTGGTTTACTTGAATTATCCAGAATGCTTAAGAACACTAGTGGAGACTGGGCAGCTTGTGCTCTCAGTCCTTCTGAGCATCGATCTTTCTGAGCCTTTTCAAGGCCAGATTGGACAGAGCCTTGGGTGATAGTCTAGTGTGAGGCATCCCTGCCCATGACAGGAGGGTTGGAACTAGGTTATTTCCAACCCTGACCATTCTGTGATTCTATGGTTTTGAGCCTGTGAGTTGAACTTCTGTTCTGGTTTAAAAGCCTAGCTGTATACATCCTTCCTTTTAACCAACATGAGCTAACTCGGGGTTGTGTCACACAGTCACAAAGACATCAGCTTTGTCAGGTGAGCAGATACGACTCTTATATGTGCAAACAGCAGAGAAACTGGAGTGAGATGTGAATGTATACCTCAGCCACTGAAGTTTAAAACCAAGTGTCTTCTCATCAGTTAACACAGTTTCATTTTCCACTAGCACACTGGCTGAAAATTTAAGAGGTTAAGAAGTAGATATATGTCCCATTCTGTTGTCCTTTCTATGGCACATGCACTTGTGGTACCATGATTGCAAACAGACCCAGCGATGGTGACTGCGCAACCATTGCAGTTAAATCTACCTGTGATAGGTGTATTACACATCTCTGACTGGTCAACCCAAGTCAATAATTCATCTGCTTTTTAACTTTATTGTATTTTTACTGCATAGACATTATTTGCTTTAGGCCTCCTTGCACATTTCATTCTTAGTCACACCTGATTGCAGGCAGAGAGTTAATCAGGAAGCAGAAGTATTGGGAAGCTCATTCTTAGTCTTCCAGGGTTTTAATTTTTCTACAGTTCAGGCCTGATATTTGAATTGTAGGTCTTACTAAAAACTGAGGGATTTGCTTTATTTTTTACTTTTCCATGATTTAAAAAAAAAAAAAGTCTACAAAGATCAGAATGTGTTGGCAATTTTGCCAAGCTTTCAACCTTGTATTCCAAAGATGGATCTTTTCCTACCCCACATCTCCCTTACTATACCCACCTAACACCTAGTACTTCAAATACTCAGTCAACACTCAGTAACAACTGGTATTCCTTTGCTTGACTGCTGCTAACTGATCCTGGTCTACTAGTGACAACAAAACTGTTATCTTGTCATCTTTAGGTGATGGTGCTAATGATGTCAGCATGATACAAGTGGCAGATGTTGGTGTGGGAATCTCTGGTCAAGAAGGCATGCAGGTAATGTTGCTCATTCACTAAAATGCACTCCCATGAAAGGGAGAAACAGGCACTCCCCATATGTCAGCTTGACCAAGCTGCCTTTGAGTAGCTAGCACAAATAAAGGAGAAGCAGCAAGTTGTACTCAGTAGTGCCAGCTGCACATTTTAAGGATGCTTTCAACTTGAGTTTGAGCTTGTGTAGGTTCTCAGATCTGTGGTAAGTTTAAACATGTTACCTCCTCAAAAAATTCAACTTACCATATCCCTTTAAGCAATATGCTTTAAGAAATCATTTATGAACTACTGTCGTAGAGGAGGAAAAAACCTCGGCTGGGCATTATTCAGGAAATAAAGGTTCCTCTTTCCTGTATTGCTTGGGTATACTTCTGTGGAGCAGCTGCACAAGCCCATCAAGCTGATACAGCTTGTTTGCATGGTGTGGTAGTGACCCTTAGCCCAGTCACCCACAAAACTCCCTCCGCCTATTCAGACAGCAGAACAGTGAAGAAATAGAAAATTGCAGCCCTTTGCAGAACCACTGCTCCCAATACACTGTTCCAAGTCTTGGTTTTCTCCCCATTTCCTGCCACAGGGAACAGCAAGATAGGGGGACTTGCCCTGTAGTCTTTTGAATGTGTTCAGCCTGTGATTGCTGTTTACCACTGTATAAGAAGCACTTCACCCATCCCCAGAAGAGAGAATGTATATATATAGGATGTATTACCTACTGCATTACCTATTTCCTCTGTCTCCTCTACTGCTAGTGCAGTTCAGTTGCAGTGTTAGCACCAGACGTGGCAGTAAGACACAGAGAATGAAGAAGATACCTCATTTCCACAACTTGCCTTGTATTTGGGCTGGGTACAGACTGATTGCATGAGAAAATAAAGTAGCTGAGTATATGTCAAAGAGTTCTTGAGAGAAGGTGGGAAGTGTTTCCATCCTGAGGACCTGAGCAGATGAGCATGCTCCTTAACTTAGTTACCGGTGGGTGGTTCTCTGACCCACATTGCATTTTTTGCAACACTGGCTGGATGTTTTGCTCAAAAGGGAAGAAGGGCCTCCTTCACACAGTGCACAAGTTGGCTGTAGAATTTTATTCCATGGGATTTCATGAATGCTGTAATTTATTTGGGTCAATACACAAATTCATGAAACAGAAATTCAACTGAGCTATGAACTTGGATGTCAACTTTGTGCATTTCTGACATGCACATCACCAGAAGCTAGGACAGTACTCTGGAGAAAAGTCAGTATCTTTTATTTATTCATATACTCTTCCAAAGGCATCCTCTCTTGGCTATTGTTGGAGAATGGATAGTAGGGAAGATGGGCTTCAGCCTGACCCAGCAGAGCTTTTACACTTCTTGTAATCACCCAATGGGTTCAAAGTAATCTCCAGGGCAAATGGGTGTCTTCAGACAGACAGATTTCAGGCTGCAATCCATTAAAAATGCTTCTCTAAACATGTTAGTAGGTGTAAATTACACTGGAAAGAAGCTACCACAAAAGTGTTCAGATATTCATTGTAAGTATGGCATCCCAGCCATAGACCTTATGAGTCTGACTTTAATGGCTGAAGAAGCCAGAAGAAAAGGAAATCTTGGATTAAGCTGATACCAAGTGTATTTGTTGTTCTGTAGTCTTTACCAGGCTCTGAGCACTTTGCTTAACTTCTGCAGTATCGTTCTGCAGGCAGTCCAGGCCCCAGAGAGCCCAAAGGAGATTGGTTTTGCGGGGTCCCCTCCAAGCCTGTCAATTCAAAAAAGAGCTTGCACCAAAATCCTTGGGTCTTATCATCTCTCATGAACTTACCAGCTTCTATCATCTACGTATTAATTCAGATCACTTTTTTCCCCTAATGCAGACATGTAGTGCTTGTAGCATTTTTTTTACTCTTCTCGCCATTATGCCACTTTCTGTTATATGCTTACAATAATCAGTCTTCAAATGCCCCTGGCTTTTGTGGTGTATTTAAATCTGAAAGTTATTTGCTCATTAACCCATTAAACTACCTATTTTTTTCTAAATGAAATTTCAACAGAGTGGAAAATGTTTCTAGATCATTTCCTTTACTGCAAAGTCCTAAGGAACCATGCAGGCCTCCTTAGTATAAACAACTGTCAGAATCTTACACATGCAGGTACTCAGAAGGCGTTGAGCATTTAGATGTCTGAAACAGTAATACTTTCTGATTTATTTTCTTTCCACAATCTATAGAAGCATGTGGAGCATGAATCACTTTTTCCTGTGAAAAAGCTGGAAGAAAAAATAAAAATGTGAAAATCAAGGAGGTATTTTGAGAGGAAATAAACATGCAAATGTAATTGGATAACACTATCTTCCTCACTGTGTTCCTCACTGTAATAAAAATGGAATAAAAAAGAAAAAAACCCTGACACTTTTCACAGTATGTTGTGAAGTACGATGTTAGAAGCACAAATGAAAAGAAGCTAACAGT
Organism: Nestor notabilis; assembly: GCF_000696875.1. Lineage (NCBI taxonomy): Eukaryota > Metazoa > Chordata > Aves > Psittaciformes > Psittacidae > Nestor > Nestor notabilis. Next base: position 75,241 of record NW_009932186.1, read on the forward strand.
TTTGTTTTGACATGGGAATAGGCTGAGATGGGGTGGAGGACAAGGAAGCAGACATAGCACAGTTCTCCTCAAACTACAAGATAGCTGTATGTCTGCAAGACAAATCAGACCGTTCTGTGCAGAGATGTTATAATGAGTGTATCTCAGTACCTGAGAAATCCCAGGATGTGTCTGCATATTAAAAAATGTCCCAGTGCTTATATACATCTATTGCTTAAATTACAATGCATTATTACACCTTCTCCTGCATACTGTTTTAGAGTTTGTTTTCATAGTGTATGCAAGCACTTACATGGGAATGCCTAGCCCTTTTGATGATTTACCAAGAAAGGGAATTAAGAAAAAATAAAAGGAAAGATGCCTCTCATTTGAAAATACAACCAAGATAGACCCTGCAGAGTGTGAGGAAGTCATTGCCCCTTTGGAGCTTTTTCACGTTTCCTCATGTTTTTGCTAAACTGTGAGAAGAAAGGTGATACCAAAACATAAAATGAAATGTAAAATGATGTTCAAATGAAATCTTAGTGTGATCCTAGGGATAAGCAAAATCATGAAAGAATTGTGATAATACCGTAATTTACAAGAAGGTCTCATATAGATGAACAGTTCCCTGAATTTTAGTCAGAAGTAAAGAGAAACTGGGTGATTCATTTTGTCAATGTGATTTGGCAGTCTGCACAGTCCCAGAGTCTCATCCAGTGTGATTTTTCATAGACAGTTTTAGAAAACATGTGATTTGAGGGATTAAAATCCCTCAAAATACTGGCATCTCAGGAAAGCTGAGTAAACTTTATAAGCCAGGGTTGCAAATGTAATTAAAACTAATATTTTTATTGTTTTGTCTTTTAAAGTCCAGTAATTATGATGCAACCACTTAATCGTGCTTTTCTTATTTTATTCTCTGGAAATTCATTTGACCAGTAAGTACCTTGTAGTTTTTACAGAGAAAGATGTTACAGCCACCAAGACATTCACTCGTGGGCCCTGAGCCTTCATGCTCATGCAGCTGCATTTGCCAGCCATTCTTCCACCTCTCATTTTTTGCTGCTGCTTGTCACCATCTGGAACATAGACTGTAATCTCCTTTGGACGAGGACCCAGTTGCATTGCATGTTCTGCCAGGCTGATGGGTTTGCTCATGGGTATTGCAAATCAATACAGCAATAGCTGCATTTCAGATGCTCTGTAATGGATTTCATTCTTCATCAGTACAATTTCCATTGACTGTATGAGTTGAGAAGATTGCTAGATTCACTGTTGGTGTTGAAAGCGACACTTTGCAACAATGATTCCAACTTTCCTTTCATTAAAGGCGGTGATGGCGAGTGACTTTGCAGTCCCAAGGTTCCGGCATTTGGAGAAGCTCTTGCTTGTTCATGGCCACTGGTGTTATTCCCGACTCGCCAACATGGTGCTGTATTTCTTCTACAAAAACGCAGTAAGTGTTTGACTTGGCAGCTTTATGCCACCACATGTTTCCAGGGTTTCTTTTGTGCTAAGTGAGCATTAGGTCAGCTTTCAAATGGTTTGTAAATAAGCTGCAAAGAAATTTGCAGAGTTGAGAGACAGCTGGCTGCCATTTGCAGAAATACAGGACTCACTCCATAACAGCTACAGTGTGCTGCTGAATGTGCAAATTAGGTAACAGAAATAACAAACGCTGCTTAAGAAAAGTTTCTTTATAGAGCAGTTTTGCAGAATTCAGCTGGCTAGACACAGGAGCCTTTAATGCCAAAGCCATCCAGCACTGGTCCAAAGTAGCAGCTCAGTGTGTTTTTTCTTCCTGACCCTATCTTGTTGTTGCTTGTGAATCACTGTACGTATTCCCTAGTGACTTGAGATCAGTTGAGTCCTCTTTGTGTCTCAGATACAGACTGGGGAGGATTTTTCTTGATTTATCTCACTCCCAACTAACCAAAAGAGTTCATTAGAAAGGAAGCACACTATGGTAAATAACAGACTATAGGTCTGCATTTCCTCCCTGGTGTATGAAACGGGAGTTAGTCCAGGACTGGGCACTGAGCCAGTAGTAGCTTGACTCCTTGGCGCTAACAAAGGCCCTTTGGATTGATCTTGGAGTACAAAGATGATTGACTGAAAACTGCCTAACAAGACAAGTGAGAATTCCATAAGCTGGATAGGAGTCACTGGCAGGCACACAGGTATGCTCACTTGCAACACCTACAAATCACCTTAGGAGCAGTGGATATGAAGAAGCAGAAAAAAAAGGGGAGCCAAAGCTCTCAGACTTGTGTTTTCTTCAGCGGGCAATGTGTGAAATGTGAGTGGGATACTGGATTTTGTCCTCAACATCGGAAAAAAAAGTAGCTCTCAATTTTTTAGAAGTTGCTTTTCAAATTTAATCTAATTCCTTTTTTTTTTTTTTTAATCAGTGGCAACTTTTTAGTGCAAATTCCTCTTGGTCTGACTAATTCTCACCTCATCTCAGCCTGAAGTTTCGTATTTTATCAGGAGAAGACCATCATTTGCTCAAAATTTTGAACATCGTAGGAATACCTAAGGGAGCTAAAGAATTAATAATGTGTCTTTGTGTTAACACGAGCATGTTAAAATACCTTCTGTAGCCTGATAAGGAACTGCATGCGAGCACCCTTCCAGACACAAAAGAAGGGACTTGGATGTCTGAACTGCTGCCTGAGTCTGAAATAGCAAGCAGATTTAAATAACGCTGCACTGAGTGGAGAGCCACCTGTTGAAGTACAGCAGTAAAATCTGTGCTGGTGCTCAAATCCCTGAGTTTTAAGGCATTAAGGCCTGAATGATGCTGAACATCTGTACTCCCACCCCTAGTGCCATGTGTTTCCAAGATACCCTTTGGCTTGACAGTATCGAATCTGAACTTCCAAGAAGTGTATACAGAGCCATCTTACATTAAAATAATAATAACAAAAAGAAGTAATACACATTACTTTTAGACATTCCAGCAATCAGCAGCCAAAGATTATGTTTATACATCTACATTTTTGTTCAGCTCTTGTAAAATCTTCCATTTCCTTTGGTACAACTCCCCTTGATTACGAGTATTATTTCTCATGCCATTTTGAGTAAGACATTTTCAGAAGCTGCTGCCTCAAGGCAGCAGAATATAACTGAAGAAATCTCTTTGTGTTGGCTCTGCTTCGGCAGCCTTAAGAGCTTTCTGAGCAATTCTTGTTGCTACTGACTCCAAGACTGTAGTGGGGTATCCAGCATATAGACATGAATATGTCTGACACAGTGCCTGCCCTTAAGGAAAGAATATTCCAAAAATGAAAGATGTGAGCACCTGATCCTTTTGAAAGGAGACTATTCTGGACGATTCTTTGCAGAGAGTCAAGATAGCTACACTGCAAATGTTTTGCAAGTTTTCTCTTTCCTCAGATGGGTTTTTTTTAACCCATTTGCTTATATTATGAATTTTTTCATTCTCCAGTAGAACCTATTTAGCTCAAAAGTTTAAACTCCAAATTGCTGCAAAAGCCATTTGGAAACTGACGACTTATCCAAGAAGATGTTTGGCTTGGTGAAGATAAAAAAATACAAGTAAAATATAAACTAAAACATAGCATGACTGGAAATATCTGAGCTTAATGAAAAGGGATTTCATGTAAACAGAATTCTACCTGCAGAAGAATGCACTGCTTCTTCCCTTTTATACGTTATCTCTGCAAGACAGCACTGGACATCCTTTGATATATACTTCATTCACTGAGAAATTCTGGCTGGGGCCACATTCATAAAACAGTCTCATCTGGGGAAAAAAAAGGAACACTTTTTTATTTAAAATCTAATTCAGTTTTTAAGTAAATTTGTTTGACTTTTTCAGGAGGGAAATGCATAGAAGCAAAAGGGAACATTATATTTGAAATTAAATTTAACACTTGTTTAATCCAAGATAAAATTTCAGAGGTGGGGGAAAATCTGATTTAAGCTTGGTTATTGAAATGTCATTTATTTGTACAGCTTGCTTTGACAACACTGCTGAAACCCATACAAGAGGGGTAGGAAAATTTTCAGCTGACTATTTTCGTCAAACGACCCATTTTTGTCAGAGCCAAACTGTTCCAAATACAGGTTAATTTTAGCAAGGCTCTAGAAAGGAAAATTTATTAGGTCCAGGATTAGCTGGATTTTGTTTATTTCAAAGGAGTAAGAAAAAAGTACCTAATATTTATTGCAATTTTATTTTGATAAAAGACTCAGGAAGTTTTGCTGGGGTTTGGGTGTGGAAAGGAAATAAATTTCAAAATCTGTTCAATTTTGCAATTAAAATTGCCATCTCCCAGCCAACTGTACTGAAGAGGGTGAGGTCTGGTAACTCACTCTCTGCTGTGGCCAGAGGAAGTTAAAACTGGGTAGAACCTCAGAGGACAGTTGTCAGGGTTTTTCTTGTTGCCTTCCTCTTAGTGTTAATCGCTTTACAAAAAACAATAAAAATTGCAGTTTTAGGAGGACCAAGCCTGGGAATTTATTTCCTTCCCTAGGAAGCTACCCATCTTTTTCTCTGCCTCAGATCCACCCTCACCAGTTGAGATCAGCACCTCTCCTGAGTCCTAAAACCCTCTGGTTTCTCTGTGCTGCAGAGATTGTAGAAGTGTGTGGTTTGTTCTTTTTTGGGTGATTCCAACCCAACTGTGTGAACAATCCCACTGCAGCTGTGTATGCAGCTGATCTCTTTATACAGCCAAAGAGTAAAGGAGATAGAGGAGTCTTTACCTAATTTCAGAGCACAGAGACAGAATGGTTATGACAACTTTGCTAGACATTACAGTTTCAGTTCCCTTGCTGCTGCTAGTCTCATGTTGGTCTTGCAAAAAGGCTCTGCATTTACCTATTGCAGACCAGCAGAGCCTCCCAGAACATCTCAAGCCAGCAGAGGACATTGTTATGAAGATGCTTACTCTTACAATAGTAATGTAAGTGCTGTGAGATCAGTACTCATATACCTCTAGGTATATACCTAGAGGTATATGAGGTGATGGTTGGGATGATGATTGATGGTTGGGAGAGCTTTTTATGGTTAGTTAAATTGCACCTCTGAGTTTCACTTGAACTGAAAGTTAATTTTGTGTGAAATCATCCCTGACACCTGAGATCTTAGGTTCCAACAGCACAAAGACGTGAAGGCGTGCCAGACGTTTGCAGCTTAGCTGAAAGGCCCAGGCATCAGGAACAGTGAGCTAAAGATTAGGTATCCTTAGAAGGATTGCTCATGTGTTTAGTCCTTGCAGAACTGGAATCAGGATGATTTCAGAACACAAGTGAATGATGATTCTGCTTATCTTGCATATTTACAGCATTGTGTATTCTGTTTCAGATGTTTGTGGCCCTTCTCTTCTGGTACCAGTTCTACTGCGGGTTCTCTGGCTCATCAATGGTTGATCAGTGGTATCTCATCTTCTTTAATTTACTCTTCTCTTCTCTTCCACAACTGATTACTGGTGTGCTGGATAAGGATGTGCCAGCTGAAGTGTTAATTGCTGTGCCTCAGCTTTATAAAAGCGGCCAGAATATGGAGGTAAAAACTTCTTGCTTTTTATAATCTTCAAAAATGTCTTTAGTTTCAACTGAAAACCAACGCTGTTCCCAAAGGGTAGATGACTGATAGCAACAGGCTGAAAAGTCACGATTATTATTTGGTGATATTTCTCATCTGAGTCGAAGTATCTAAATGCCAGAAGTGCATTTAAAAGAAAAAGAAACACAAACAAAAAAACCCAGCTGTATTTTGAAATAACAGGAGAGAAGCCTGGGTGCTTTAAGGCTCACAAATAGCCACAGAAGTAAAACAGATTATACCTTGTAGATTAGGGTAGGCTTTCACAGAATAACCTCAGAGTACTTACTCAAAACTTTGGGCCCCAGCCCTTTACAAAGTCAGAAAACTTTAGGAGTGAGCACAGAGGTCAATAGATTCTGAGAGAGATAGTCACCAGCCGATGACAGATTCCTCTGTCTGTTGAAAACACCTTGTTCCCATCTGCTTGAATTGTACAATGAAAACAGAAGGAATTGCAGGAGGGATTTGAGCCAAACCATTTCTGGTAATTACAGCTACAGTGTACTGTGAGAAAATCTTTCTGCTTGGCAAAACTATCCATAGTGAGACATTGCTTCCGAGGTAAAAGTGTTTCTTAAAAGTATCTGACATTGTGCCCTCTGAGAGGAGACAGTGAGTGGGTTTTGCTTCTAACTGTATTTGCTTCTAACCTGCGTTTGGTAGCCCACACATCTAGTGACATTGCTGGACACTGTCCTGGAAAGATGAAAGGAGAATTCTAGTGTAACTTATTTTTAGTGCTTTAGACCAAATTGTCTCTTTTTTGCCTAGCTGTTGTTTTCCATTTTCTACATTTCTTATGTTCCGGTACATGGCACTTTAAAGATCCGTAACAGTAATACCTTCCTTTCGTGCACATTTTTAAGGTGATAGAAATCTTGTAACGGCTTGAGCTTGTTCAGAAGTTGGGTCAGCTTGTCTTCAGCTGCCAATCTGAGTGTAGAAGTCTCCCAGGTTCACAGTACAATTATTTCTCATGGGCAAGCCCAGGGACCCAAGTTTGTTTGAAATTTAGTAAGCATATTCCCTGAATATCTACCTAAAAAGGCATTTTAAAAACTGTCTGAAAATCCTGCTTCAGGCAAGATGCCTTTCAAAAAGATATCACCAATTCAAGCCTGTAAGAATTACAGAGTAATTTAGATGTCTCTGGAGGCCATCTGATCTAGACCCCTGGCCAAAGCAGCTTCAAAGCTGGATGAGGTTTTGAATGTCTCCAGCAATGGGGATTCCAATGTCCCTCTGAACAAACTTTTCCAAGGCTTAACCACATGATATTTCAGTAGGCTAAAGAACATCATAATTCTTTCTAAGCACCTTTCAATTCCTATTTTTAGGCTGCAGTGATATTTTCCATAGAGAAAAGGAGTCCTGATGAACCCAGTGGCTGAAGCTGTAGCCTATATCCCAAAACTAAATAAATGTTTTGCTGTTCGCTATTTTTCCATATATCTACGTCTTTTATATGACCAGCCATACCCCTGTAACTGTACATTTCTTTAAATCAAAATGCTAGCTTAATATTTTTTCTTAGCAAGCAATTTTGTGCGCACACAGATATATGTATATGTATGTTTTATATACGTATTTATAACATAGCATACATTGCTGCATTAATTACTGCTAAAGATCGTTGTTGTGGATATTCTTTTCTAAGTACGTGTGCATTTTCTGTTTTCTCTCTCTTGAGAATAAATACCCTGTGCTTTTACATACATGATGTAAAACCAATTTACTCCTGTGCTTTCACCTCAGAGAGCTCCTCCTGAAATCAGCAGTCTTAACTGTACTGCATAAAGTTGGGCACATTCATAAATGTTTGCTGGCCTGAGGGTCAGATTCAAATTACATCCTCTGCCAGATTAAAAATAGAGTGATTTGCAGGTAGGCTTTTCATACTTCATCCCCAAGGGTATCTAACTGACTGGAAAAGTTGTGAAGCTGTTTGCATAAGCCCTTAAAAGTGCCCATTGGACTATCCCCCTCAAATACCTATCCCAGCCACCCGCATTTTCATTAGGCTCTGATTTTCTTGTATTTTTTTATGCCACAGGAGTACCAACCACACATGTTTTGGATGAATATGATTGATGCTATATATCAAAGCCTGGTTTGCTTCTTCATCCCCTATTTTGTAAGTGTTTGGTTTAAGCCATTCTGTTTCGAGCATTTTGAGGAGAATTGGCAATATAACTTGGGCTATATTCTGTCTCCTTCTTTACAGACTTACTATGATTCGGAGGTGGATATCTTCTCCTGGGGAACTCCCATCACTACAGTAGCTCTTCTCACCATCATATTACATTTGGCTATTGAAACCAAAACTTGGGTAAGGTACCCACGGCATACATAGAAATTCGCTGGCATATATGTCATTTGTTTCTTAGTGCTGTTCTTCAAAACCGGAAGATGGTAATTTTGTTCCCTCAGCACAGTCTATTTTTAGCAAGCATTTTAAGCAAACATGAAAAAGGTTTTAAACTGTGATCTGCAAACAGCTTTGTAGCATTGTACCCATAATTAGATTTTTTGGAAAATAAAAGACACTAAACTCTTTGCTGTGCATGGATTTTGCTCCAGACATTAAGAAGTTTGAATTTTAGAATCAGAGCAAATTTCTCAGAATATAAAGAATGATTATTCTTCTGTTGTGTTTTTGTTCTAGACTTTTCTCCACTGGTCATCTTGCATCTTCAGTATCCTTTTATTTTTCTTTGTGGCTCTGGTTTACAATGCTTCCTGCCCAGTATGCCATCCTCCATCCAATCCCTACTGGACTATGGAAAGGCTGATGGGAGACCCTATGTTCTATTTCACTTGCATTATATCACCAGTTGTTGCATTACTGCCCAGGTATTGTATCTTCTTTCATGTCTTTTTCATGTATGAGAGTACTTTATATGTATGATTAGGAGGGCAAGAAACATTCCTTTTTCCAGTCCCCCTCTTTCTTTCTCCTTACCAGCCAAGTCAATTGTTTTTTCAGTGGCCGATTATATGAAGTCAGGTTGTCTAACCTCTCCTGTGCTTCTGACCACAGGAAGAGACCACAGCTCCTGGCCATAGACCACAGGAGTGGTGGACAATTGTAGACTGTTGGTCAAAATTCCTGGCCATGCAGAGATTTACTATCCTCTGAGGTTTTCTGTGATGCTTCCGGATTCACCCCATTCTCCCATAACAGGCACGTTAAGGAAATTCTGATAGTGTGTTGTGGACTTACTTGCTTACTTTTGGATGTAGGAGGCATGCTCGACAGACTAATTTCCATTGATTCCTCATCAGGAAAGATGAAAGACTGTATAATCACAAGGTGGATCACTGGCTAAATGTGCAGATTTGTTATACTGCTTGCTATTAATGAAAATACTAGCACAGCATTCAGAGCTCCTCATCTGCAAGCTTTCTTGTGTAAAACATAAGAAAGGCACATTAAAAACTCCCTTATTTTTCTGCATTGTGCTTTTGTCTTGGATATTTTCTCCTAGGTACTTCCTTCTTTCAGTTCTTTTCACGTGCACATTCTCCTCTTGCAGATTTCTGTACAGAACCCTTCAGGGAACACTCTTCCCAACCCAGCTTCAGCTTGGACGCCAGTTGAGTAAACTATCCCCAGAGATTCGCACCCAGCTTCTGACCAAGTTGAATGTAAACGAAACAATATGTCAGACACAACCCTTCACAGTTGGCTTCTCACCAAGCCTTGGCTCAAACACTAGTGATTGTTATAAGGCTTACAACCAAAGCACACCTTTGCCAGCATCTCTTCAAACAAGTGAGTCACTCTTCCAGGAGTACCCAAAGGCAGAACATACAACAGATCAGACTGTGGCTGCCTCTCCCCAGGGTTCTGTGTTGTATGGGGAAAAGAAATTCCCCTCATCAGTGGGTAATCCAGAAAGGTCCATGGGATTTCATGAAGTTAGACACAGCACTTCAGAGACAGAGTCATTGCCTGTGGGAGCAACGTTCCCATGGAACTCAGCAGTCGACCAAGCAGACTTCAGTTTGTTGAAGTGGATCACATCAACTCCGCTGTTCAGTCGCATTGGGACTGTTTTACAGGTGTCATCGAGCAGTTTACAAAATGAAACACAGGACAGTATGTGTGTGCTTGGCTCTTCTTTGCATGTGGACTTGAAAGGCTTAAAAGAACAGAGCTCAAATAACTTGCAGGACAAAACGAAAGGGTCCCCATCTGATCACTGTAAAAGTGACAATTCTGAGACCACCTTTTTATGACATGGGCCTTAAATATATTTATATATTTTCTATTTGCACACACTTATAGTGAGAATACTCTATTTGTTTCCAAAGATGAAACAGAAAATCAAAGGTACAGATGATTATTTAAGAATGTTTAAATACAGTATATTGAAATAAGAGCTTTAAATATAAAAAGAAACACTTGAAAGTTCCATTTATATTGTTTTATTTTTTCATCTCATTTTGTAAGGAAATGCCGTCTCTTTATTTTTCAGATGCTTCTCTTTTATTCTGACACATATTGTAAAAGCAAAGGACCTATCTACCATATACAAAAGGATTAGATTCAGCAATAATTACTGATATCATTATAGGCCATTCAGTAATCAAGGAAGAAAAAACATGATAATAAATAGGCACTGTATTCCATCCGTCATCTGCTTGCCAAGGTGTTTTGTCACTGGATCAAACTATTAGGCAAGATTATCAAATCATTATACATGTCTCTGTAAAAGTTAAGAGTATCTTACCACCACATTAATAATACTGGTATTTTGTAAGTGACAGCATATTTTGATATTGCAGCCATAGCATTTTATGTGTCATGATAAAACAATAAATAAATGACCATCCATATTGCAAAGTGAATTCCCAGTCTGGCATTAATAGAAATACAACCCTTCGTTTCAGAGTAGCTAGTATTTGACCAATCATGACATTACATCCGAAGAAAAGCTACTGCTTGTTTGTGAGGATTGATCTGGTGGCAAAGAGCTGATGCATTGTGTCCACTGTAGAGTGTGAGCAGGGAGGGTCTGTGATCTTCTGTGCTGGAGCACTACCACAAGTAGGCTGGTTTTGCTGAAGTCAGCCCTTTCTAGTGGTGTACAGAGGACAGGCAAAGTAAAGTTTTGTAGGCACATTCACTGCTGTTTCAGCCAGGTTAAATCAAGTCCTTCGTGATCAGGAAGGGGCATGACCAGCAGTGAGGGTGCAGTGCTATGCAGAAGTACTCGTGCCTGGTCTAAGACAGCCTAGCTCCAGTCCCAAAAGTAGGGAGCTGCACTGCCATCTGAGGTTATGCCTGGGCCGACTTCATGTGGTTGTAAATCACAAACTCATTGCAGGTTTTCAGATGACCTTTTTCTTGCTTGCCATCAGTCTTTTAAAGTCAGAACTTTTTTGTGCAACCTGCCTCCCACATGGATTGCCTCAGCCCGTTAAGCGACAGTGCCAGCCCACTTGCTAATCCTCTGGGGATCTTTTTTCTCAAAGATTTACACACTGGCCTTCCTCCCAGAGACAGAATTGATAATGTGAAACTGTAAAATGCCAATGAAGGGAAGAGATGAAAGCAATCTAAATAGGAGCTGTCAGCCTGTATTTACACTCATGAAACATGACACATCCACATGTAGCTAAACTGCATTGTGGGATTAGAACTGATTAGGGACAGGGCAAGACACTAAGGGACTTATTCTTCCAGTCTCCAGTGAACGGTTTTAAGTGTGTGATTGATTTTAGAAAAATGTACCTGAAGCACAGCTTCTTCCTTTAGCCTCTAGTTAAAGGGTAGCAAGAGTTTATGTGTGTATATTTTAATGGAGGAAAGCATTCCTGTTGCCTCATTTGTTACTGGCTGAAAACATCTTGACATTTCTTTGCTTTATATTTATGACAGAAATGGGGCACTAATGATGAGCACTTGGTTACCATGGATGTAGGTGGGCATCTGCCCTGTCGGTGCCAGTATGAGCTGGGAACTGCTGGGGTGTGCATCCTGCCACACACTCTAAAGCAGGGCAGAGTCCCATGCCCTCAGAGAACTTGTTTCTCTCCACTTGCTGGAAAAACAGCCTGCAGGACTCAGCTCAGCATCTTTGCAAGTGTCTGGCTGGGTGAGACAGCTCCAATGTTAGACATCTCTGCTTGTTCTACCAGGCTTCTTGATGTCAATAGTAGCTCTGCTGGGATGACTTTGCAGGTGATGTTTGCAAGGTTAGCTGGCTGTATTTAAAGCAAACCGTGCAGAGACTGCCACTGTAAATAACTCACCTGTGTGGAACTCCGGTGTCTTTTAATGTCAAGGGGGAGATCGAGTGATGCTTTGAAACGCATAAATGTTGCTGTCTTGTTAGAAACGTTCCTCTGCTTGTAGAACAGGGTCTCACAGAAGGACACAGTATCGGATACCAGGTAGGCAGAGTTCATAGGTTTGTGAGACATTAAATTCAACCTGTGTCATGGGGTCGCAGCAGGAGCTTGCCATGTATATCACACATGAGTGCCCTCTCTGTTACTGCTGTAGCCCCAGCAGGCAGGTGAGGATCTCTCGATGTTGACTGCTCCTCGTCTTTTCACAGTACATTTGGTGTCCCACAGGCCTTCATGGGACTTGCTGACAGCAAAAAGGGCTAAAACATCACTGGGCTTTGGTTCGGAGTTGTACAGTCTCATCAAAAAGAACCTCAATTCCTTGCTAGCTATGCCTTTGTGATACAAGATACAGGTAGTTGTGCTGTCAGTGTTCCAAAGACTGTTTATGTAGGTAAGGGATAAAAGGGTTCCTCTGAGACTGAGAGGTGCGCATACGCTGCCAGAGAGTTGTGTTAAGTTGCCACTGTGAGTGTGAGAGTAGTACATCTGTGTTATATATTTGGGGAAACTATATATCTAGATCCACAGCCAGTGTAAACATCATAGCCCCTCCAGCGCTTGCGAGCTGACTTACCCAGCTGGAAGTCAGCCCTCAATAACTGTTGTGTTTTGTTGCAAAAACAAAAATCCTTAGAGATACATTAAAGTGTAAATGCTTCCTTCATACTACAAGATAAAGTATCTTTATTACAGCAGCAATCCTACAAACATGTATGAGTTTAATCTCAAATAAACCAAATAATCCTGCTGATCTTGATGGAGTGGTGGCCTCAGCAGGATTGTTTGTGTCCTTACAGATAGATAGGAAGCTGTGCCACACTGAAGCCTCCATGTGCCAAAACTAGACAGTGAGATACCTGGGGCCACAGCAGGATGTCAGCAAGCAAGGTGTCTCCATTTTCTTTTGGGAGATACATTATAAACTAATATAAATAAAATGTAATTTAATCCACAGTCTGGAGGAAGAGAAAATGAAATATTTCGTATTTGGAAAGAAAGTATTAAGCAAACCAATTCTTTTCATTTCAAATCAGTTCTGTTTTCAGCTGCCAGAAGAAAAAACACATCAAAGCAAGTTACTTGCTGGGCTTTAGGGCTTGTCAACATTTTGAGGCTGCTATTAATATTTGAAACATTTTAACTAAACAAATACTTATGGCTTTTTGCAGCTGTATACATTGATTTTCATAAAATAGAAATAAACCTTTAAGTTACTCCTGCCAGTGCAGTTGAGCAGTTGTCATACCATGGAAGACAAAGCTTTGAGTTCATGAGACCAATCCTCAAAAAGCATGTGAGTCTTTATTAACAGATTCCACGAGGCAATTAAAACAATACTCAGGTTTGGTCTATTACCAACAGCAGCCCCCCGTACACTGTTTAAAGTATTTGCTCTGCACTCTGCAAGCATTGCTTGATGTTGCTGGCTGGAGCAGTCTGGCTGAAATTAATGACTGAGAAGAGAGTTGTGAATTACGCATCACAGTGTTCTGTATTTCTTACTCTTATTTATGTTAAATAACTTCTCGGTGATTTATCTGTTTTATAAATTTCTCTGAGATGTGTAAAGGTCTTTGAGAAACAGTCAGAACTCTTATATCAGGTTAGCACTCTTTTCTCAGAAATTATGTCTCCTGCATATTCCAGTGCACTGGGACTGAGCATACAAATGTCAAAGGAACAGAACAACACTCTGGTATTTTATTCCACGATTTTCCAGCCATACATCACTGCTCCCTGTGCCCAGACAGTCCTGCACCTGTTTGCCACCCTCCTGCATTGGCTGTGGAACCATGGCCCTACTGCCTGATGGCCTTTAAATAATCTATGCTTTTCATAAACTGGAAAGCTGATGCAGTTTCAAGGCCAGGTTGGATGGAGCTTTGAGCACCCTGGTCTAGTGGAAGGTGTCTCTGCCCATTGCACTGGGGTTGGAACGGGATGGTCTTTAGTGTCCCTTCCAGCCCTAAACATTCTATGATTCTATGCCAGTTCTGACTGTGGCCAAATCCAGTGGCACCTTGTATTGATTTAAGTGCTGCTTTGATGGGGAAAGCTCATCCTTTAGCTAGTAAAATTTAATCAGTCCATGTCAAATTAGTCAACCAGAGACTGCTTTTGCTTCCATTATATGACTTTCTCAACTACCTTGCCTTGAACCTTGACTTGTTGTTTATTTGCACCCAATACTGCCTAGGGCACAGCCTACGTATCTTCAGTTTAAAAAAACCCCAGCAAAATACTTTTGCCCTGACTTACAAGATTCATAATAGGGAATGATTTACAAATGTCTTTAGTTCTGGACAGCCAGATGGAGATGAGTGTTTTCCAGCTGTCTGGTCTGTGAAACCCAGTAGCGCATCACACATTCAGAGGCATCTCTGATGCTTTATGTGCTTCAAATTTTCCTAGGGTTTCCTGGGGGGCTGGCTACTCCCAAATCTCAAAATCTAGAACTAGAAGCCACTGTTGAAAATGGTAACTGTGTCATGAGGACCATGTTTTATTTTCACGGGAAAAGAGCAGCTAGAACAAAGGACTAACTTTTAATGAAGGTTTTTCTATAGAGCTACATGAGGAATCATCTCTATTTTGAGCAGCAGCTTCCATGTGGTTTTAAGCATGACTGTTTGCTCTGTGCAGTAACATTCCCCTTGATACGTGAAGTGCAGCACTACATAAATCCTTCCAAAAGGAGGTTTAGCATATCCTAGCCAGGGCAGGCAAAGATGGCCAGGTCCTCCAGCCAGCTTTGCTGCTGGAAGCACTTCAGCTGGGTCAGCTCTCAAAGTCCTGCTCCATCAGCTTGTCTTGCATAAGGCCCGCCTGCATGAGGTAGCCTCATGAGAGGTATAACTGAACAAGAACCTTGTTAAAACTGACTCGAAGACTTCGATGTTTATCATGGTCACCGGTGCTGCTGCAGCGTGCGTAGTACATGCATGGAAACAGTCTCTTACTGAGCACAAAATGCTTGAAAAACCATTTTGAGAGACTGGAAAAGGTGTCAATGAAGAGCTGGCATGAGGTGAATAGAAGCTGCTCAAACCGGGTGGAGTGCCTGGTTCCTCTGCAGGGAGATGTCCCGGGGCCTTTAACTCCTCTTTATTACCTGGACACTTGCCCCAAGCCAGGGCTGGGTGCAGGTTTCCAGAGGAAGCATTGACTCAGAGCTGGAGCAAGGGGCCTCACTCTGGCCCCCCAGCCCTTTGGGTGCTAAAACCTGACACTGTAGCTAAATCTTAGTAGTTACGTTACATTACATTACATTACATTACATTAATTACATTACATTACATTACATTACATTACATTACAGCTGTAGCTAATGTTAGTAGTTCATGGCCTAAACTTCCCAATGGTATATTGCTTGTGCTTGTTCATTGTTTTTTCCAAAAGCTGTAGGTTTTAAAGTCTCCAGTTTATTCCTATTTTATGTGCATGAAGGCACTGAACTGTCCCTGTGGCCAGACTTGATTTGCTTTCTGCCCTTCCCCACTTTCTTCGCCAAAACATGGAGGCCACAAAGAACCACTTGGACCTTCAGAAATCCAAACCATGCCAGAGATGCTGCTCACCATTTATATGCACTTGTCTGGAAACATCTGGAAACAAGACAAGTGTGGCCTCCAGGGCCCTTCTGTTACTGAAAACAGGAGAGATGCCTCTGGTTTAAGTAGCATCTTGGTGGGTATGTCCTTTGTACCCTCCTCAACTGCCCACTGAAGGGGGCTCAGCAACAGTCCTGTTCTTTATGTGCAAATGCTCCATAACCTGGGACCAAAAAGGCAGATATTGAGCCCTTAATTGTAAAAACCTGAAAATAAAAAGCTTTTTTTTTTTTTTTTAATCAGATTGCAGATGAAAATGTGGGGGTTATATTTACTAAAAACCCAAATTTATGACAAACTCTTTCAATCAGCCGTGTGTACTGTTAGAGCTGCAGGAACCAATTTTATCCCGAGTGGGCTGGGTGTTTGCAGTTTGTAAGATCCCTGTCATTTTCCAGACACAATTAACTTTGTCTCTGGTTTGTTTTTCCAAGCCCCCAAGAATTCAATAAAAACATAATAGCTGAACGAGATTCAATCTGCAGCTCCACGTAAGATGATGGAAATAGAAAGTTTGAGTTGGTGTCATCTGGAAACTGAAGGCAAACAATGACACCATGGGAGTCATTGCAGGCAAAGGCTCCTCTCCCTTGGGCGCCTATGGAAAAGATTGAGATGAACAAAGGGAATAAGAACTACAGGTCACCTGAAGGTGTCTGAATTTTGAAGGCTGAAAGTCAATTAATTCATCTGTATCCAAATGTCCTGGTGGTGTGTGCAACAGTCAAACCCAGGCAGCAGCTTTTCCTGCTCATCGAGTGTTGCTTTAAGCTGCAGCCTAAGGCAAGAAAGTCAGGCTCTTATTTGCTGCTAGAGAAGGCAGCTTTTCTAGAGCAATACCCTGTGCGCTTTTACTGCATTCAGTTGGCTCCAGTTGTAGCCCACCAGTGACCACCCCCTTGCCAGATGGCTCCTGCTCACCCAGGACTGAAGTCAAGCGATGTCTCCAACCATGAAGCTTTAGGGACACATCAAACACCACGAGGTTTCAGCGAACTCCTCTGCCCTCACCAGCTCCCACAAAAGAAGGGTGACGGCAGGGGGTGTCCCAGCCCTCCCCGGCCTCTGGAAGATCTGCACCTTCCCCATTGCACGGGGCACCTCCAGCCCGTGTGCATCCCCCTCCAGCACATCCAGGGGCCACAGTGCAAGTGGAGGAAATACAGTGCCATGCCCATGGACCCTTCTCTGCCCCTCAACCCCCTGTTCTCCTCTCAGTCTGATATAACCATCCACTGGGATCTTGCTCCAGCCAATTTTAGTCCTTTGTAAATTATAAAAATAAAATAGAAACTGTCACATTTTTGTAGCCGGGAGCGTGGCTGACAAGGCACAACCCTGGGACACAAGTCATCCTAAGGCTGTATGCAGCAGGAGGTGCTTTACCACATGAAGAACGTTACAGGCACTGGTGCACCACCGGTGTTTTCCATCCCCACCCCCTTGTGTCCTCCATCGCTGCTTTCTGAGTGGGGGGTTTCTCCTGTGCCAGGAACAGATGTTCAGCTCATCATCCTCATCCATCCTCAAGGACAGGTCTGCAGTTGGCACCTCCAGCACAGCCCAGAGGCCACTGGTCAGGCAAGTCCAGAGGCAGCTCTGCTGTTGGGAGCCATCGGAGCCCACTGGCTGGGTTTTGCACAGGAGAAACTTCAACTGTTCAAAGGGAAGCAGGTTTAAATAATAGGCTCTCGAGCACTTCTTACAGGTAATTTAGTGTTGTCTGAAGAGGAGCAATTTATGTTTTCTGTTGTTTGTTGGGAGCAGGAAAAAAAGCAAGGAGAAATGTAAGTGGCTGGATTAGCATAACGTGGACTTCTTTTCTTCAAATCAATTGCTTGAAGTAAAAAAAAAACCCTCGTGTCCTTCTATTGCTGGCATCGGCTTTCGTTTTCAGCCACTTGTTCTCTACAAACAGAAAGTGCTTCTGCACAGGGGGAGAAAAAAACACATTGTTTAGAAGAAAAACTATATGACTTATTTGAAAGCAACGTGGTGATTTTAAACCTGTAACAAGGTGGCTTGAGACAAAGGCTCAGATTCAAGGGTCTCCAAGTAGGGAAACCGCATTTTGCTCCTCACAGTAAAGAAGGAAGTGTGAACTAAAATCTGGAGTATTTTCAATTATATTTGCTTCAGATTTATGTGAGGCTTATCCTTAAGGAACCCATCTGAGACAGGTTTATGAAGACATTTTAAAAGGTCAGGGTATTTTTAAACTGCCGTTAAACTGGAAAATCGCCCCTCCTGTATTGACAACTGTTTCTCACACCTCCCAGAAAAGCACACTCACTGCTCATTAAACCTGTACCCAATTACTACCTTTCCCCACTTCATTTTCAAGGGGGTGGGTTTCTGGGAAAGCTGTCCCCAGCCTGAAGGTATGAGGGTCCCTGCAGGGCTGGGTGGTGCCTGGGCTCCTCTGTGTCAGGCTGCAACAAACCTTCAAAACAAACCATCACACAAAGGCAAACTTGTCTGCTCCCTCCCTCCCCCGATTAACAGTTTCCTGTGCAGGGCTGGTCTTTTCTAGAGCTTTTCCCAGGCGGTGGAGGGTAAGCAGCTGGGATTTAGACCCAATAAAGAAACAACACACAAGCCAGCAGAGAAGGAGTAATAGTGGGTGGAATTGATGTTGTTTCTAGCATTAAAAAAATGAAAAGACGCCACAATGCTGTTAGGTTTAGTGAGGTGTTTTCTTTCTTTTCATTTCCCTGATAACATATGTGGCTCCATAAACTTCAGCATTCAGCATCGGTCTCTCCAGCCCTTTGCAACCAAAGTGGAGACATGTTTAAACACCGGCTGGGAAGGGAGCCATTTCCCTGCCCTAATTTACCTCAGTGACATATATTCAAAGGTCATGAACTGAATAAACCACATCAGTTACATGTAGGAGCCAGGGAAGGCTGGTTGGAAAGGCAGCATCTTTGCCCATGCACCATCACTGCTGGAAAGAGTAAATGAAGTCTACTTCAGTGACAGGGCAGCTGGATGCAGAAGGATGCAGCGGGATGCTACAGGATGCTGTGGGATGCCACAGGATACACCAAGATCTTGCAGAGCACAAGATGTGCTTGTACTGCAGACACTGCCATGGGCTCGCTGGGCTGCTGTCAAGGACAGGAGGTCACCAGTGCAGAGGGAGCTGACAGCTTCCCTGTGCAGATGATGGTGCACATATAAAAGTCCAGTGTACATGCAGGGGAGCTTGGTACGCCTGTGTTTGAGAGCTCAATTCACAGGTATCAGGTTTATTCCCTCGTAGGAAAACCCGCATGGTGTGGAGGCAGACCTCTAAGATAAATGCGATAATGTCCAAGGCCTATTCCACATCTTACTCAAAAGGGCGGAGCAACTTTCCATCTCATTTTGGCACCAAGCATGGCTGTACCTTGTATTCGCAGGCCAGAGCAAATTTCCTCAAGGCTCACATGAGAATTGTAGATTAAATTGATCATCTATCAGACTACCAGGATGGAGGCTCCCTGTTTGTTTCAGCCACTGTCATGAGAGGAAAACCAAGTGACAACTCCCATTCAAACCATGAAATGAAACCCAGCAGGCACTGCCTGTGACAGTAATTGGTAAATGTTCTCTCAACAGTCTTATCCTTATCTCGACCCATTATATTTTCTCTGCCTTGTGTAGCTGAGGAGGAGAGTGACAGAGTGGCTTTGGTGGGACAGAGTATCCAGCCAGGGTCAAACCACCATGTATTTTTTCATCTACTCAGTAAAAGACCATCAAGTTTTTAAAGCATTTATTTCCCAAAAAAATATCACCAACAATAAAATCAGGTACTTTCTCTTTCCCACAAATTGACTGCTGTCAGCTGTATTGATTTAGGAAGGTGCTAGATGATTTCTTTGCATTTCCTTATGTATTATTCTTTTCTATTCAAGGTACTTCTAAAGTTACTGGCCATAAAAATCCTGGAATGTAGATCAAGAACCCAAAACACAGATGTCCACAACTGCAATGCATCCTACACTGATTATTTCTTTTAAGCCTGGCCTCCCCCTTCTTTTTCTCTTTTTTATTTTGTTTTGGGTCTGCTTTCAGACCCATTTATTGAAGGAAAACCTCTCACTGAGGAGTAGGTCCTTCCTCATGCTCCCAAAAATTTAGGCCCCTGTCTTACTCTCTCCTCTTGCAGTAGGAAGTTACAGTCCAAGTGTTGTTCTACAGGGAAATTCCCATCCCTCTGGGCAGCGCTCTGCATCTCCAGGGAAGTACTTACTAAAATCTGGAATCTTGTTTGCGCTCTCTCCCCAGGGCTGCTATTACTGTTATGCAGCTCACATCCTCCAGGGCACCGTCGCTATTTGGGGATGCCCTGGCAGCATGAGGAAGGCCAATGAAGGCATTGCCTGATGCCGAGTAGATTAAAGAGGTACTTTCCTGTGCAACCTGCTCTAGGTGGCCCTGCCTTGGCAGAGGGTTGGACCAGATGATCTCCAGAGGTCCTTTCCAATCCCAATGATTCTGTGACCTGTGATTTTCAGCATATAGTCACTTGTGGCAGGAGAATCATCCCAGTGACAACCAATAAGAGATTTAGGTGGCTCAAGCTGAAGCACTGATGCTCTTGATGTCTGGGTTTGTCCTGTTTCCTTCAGCCACCATCAGAGGAGGGTCCTTTGTGCCAAGAAGAACTCTTTAATTAGCCTACATGCTTACTCGAAGCTCTGAAGATGCTGCCTTGGGTGTTCTGATCACAACTACGTCACACGGCACGGAAAATCTGTGGGAAACACTGCTTTCTGCTTTGTTTTTACAGTATGCTGGTGACATGGTGCAGCCAGGAATTCCCCTTGCCTCACCTGGAAGGGTGAGGTGCTGGGATGGGCTGAGAAGTGATCCTGTCCCACAGGGAGCTGGCGGTGGCTCGGGGGTTGTGGGAGGGAGGCAAAGTCTCCTGTCTTTGCCCCCTGCAAAGCTGTCACTGGCCATAAGAGCAGAAGAACTGCACAGCCTTGGAGAAACCTCACCAAAATATCACCTTCCTAGGGAAAGGGCAGGGTCTACGCCTGCCCCGAGCAGCTAAGGGGTGAGGTGGGTGGGACTCCCGCATCCAGACTAAGAAGTCTCTTTCCTCCCCTTCTCCTGAAGCGCATCAAAAAGCATCTACACCACCCAAGCACCACACTGTATTTTTCTCCAGGCGAGCAGCAGCCTGAGATGCATCAGTGCTTTTGGAAGCCTGGAAGGGCAGGGAGTGCACCAGGCTGTGCCAGTGCAAAAGCAGAGCTTTCATTAGGAAGCCTGGGAGGGTGTCTGCATTGCATCCAAGGGAGGGTTCTATGGTGGCCAGCAACATCCAAGGGCCTGGACCCCTGCCTCACCCAGGTTAGTCCTACCCTGGAGGCTTGGGTCACGCCTTGGCAAAGAGCCTGCTGCTAAGGAGACCAGTGACGATGTGGGAAATTTTTCCATATAATAATTGTCCAGAAATTCCATACAGCTTTTTGCCTCTTCACTTTCCTTCTCCCCCACACCTTCCCAGTCTCGCCCTGGAAAATTACCTCCACCAATAGGGCTTTAATGTATTTGTTTTCCTGAATCATAGAATAACAGAATCAGGATGGTTTGGGCTGGAAGGGACCTTCAAAGGCCATCTAGTCCAACCCCCTGCAATGAGCAGAGACATCTTCAACTAGATCAAGTTGCTCAGAGCCCCATCCAGCCTGACCTTGAATGTTCCCAGGGAGGAGGCATCTACCAGCTCTCTGGGCAAACTGTGCCAGTGTTTCACCACCCTCATTGTAAAAGATTTCTCCCCTGTATCTAGTCTGAATCTACCTTCTCCTAGTTTAAAACCATCATGCCTTGCCCTATCACAACAGGCTCTGCTAAGAAGTCTGTCCCCATCTTTCTTAAGCCCCCTTTAGGTGCTGGAAGGCTGCTAGAAGGTTTCTCTGGAACATTCTCTTCTCCAGGATGAACAACCCCAATTCCCTGAGCCCTTCTTTAAGGTATTTTCTGTTTGCATCCAGACTTAATTCAATTGCCGAGGCGAGTATCTCCCGAGAGGAC
>NW_009932187.1:0-726 GCF_000696875.1 Nestor notabilis
TCGGGATGGGGAAGGGTTGAGGGCGCCTGTCTGCCCTGAGTATTGGGGGACATTGTGATAACGCGGTGCGCTTTTCCCTTTAGCCTGGTGTCTGCTCAGTGTAGGGAGTTGGGCGTCGATGAGAAGTGGCGGATTCTGTTCCCCAACTTACAGGGAGGGTAGCGACTGCCTGAGTGTGCTAACGCGAGCAGAAATGGGGCCCTGGCTAGGGAAGGGCTCATCCTGCACATGGGTCACTCGATAGTCAACACACACGTTCAGCGTTCGCAACCTTTCAAGCATGGGCTGCTTCCTTTCAACCAATAGTACATCCAAATTAATTAAACACTAATGAAAGTTACGAGATTTGAAAAAAAAAAAAAAATGCAACTATATCTTTGGTCCAGTTTGCCGGTGGTGTGCCATTGCTTAGAGGTTGCAGCTGCTAAAGCAAAGCCATCAGTGCATGCCCGTGGGTTAACATGCATATACTGATGCTGGCACTGTCTCTGGTTTTAATTAAGAAGAAAAAAAAATATTAATTACTCAGCCAAAACTAAAGGAAGCTGACAGATTTCCTACGGTTGCTACTTTGTTAAATTAATCCGCTTCACTTAATTCCTTAATTTCTAAATTATTATTAACTGGTTTGTTCCCTAGTTTAGATCAAACTCCTGTAGTATTACAGTCTTTTTACTAAGTTCTTTTGAAGTTTCCAACAGCCCTTTCAGTGCATGTTGAAGTACT
>NW_009932187.1:744-38929 GCF_000696875.1 Nestor notabilis
GCAATGAAGGCTGAAACTAACAAACCAACTGCATTATCGGCACCAAAAAGCTTATATTTTGTGTGCATATTTTGACACTTTTTAGGCAGCACTTTCTCTATGTGAACTTTTGAGATTAAATTAAATGGTGAAGTTGACAGCCTCTCCCATGTCTGTATCTTAGTGTCCTCTTAATGCTTTTACTCTACGGCCATGGGTCAATGTCAAAGGCTGAAACTAACAAACCAACTGCATTATCGGCACCAAAAAGCTTATATTTTGTGTGCATATTTTGACACTTTTTAGGCAGCACTTTCTCTATGTGAACTTTTGAGATTAAATTAAATGGTGAAGTTGACAGCCTCTCCCATGTCTGTATCTTAGTGTCCTCTTAATGCTTTTACTCTACGGCCATGGGTCAATGTCAAATAAATGTTGGAATGGGATGAAAGAGGGAAAGATAGAAAGGAATGTTTAAAAGTCTTATTAAGAGAAGTTTATTCATTGGATTACAACATCTTGGGGAGGGATAAAATTCGTTAGATAACACATAACACTGTTCTTAAGTGTCTTTGCTGCTAAGTCTATGAAATTGCTTTTTCTTCAGAAAATTAAGCTGCTAGGGGTTTGAAATCAAAAAGTTGCTTTAAATCTTTGTGAGTGATTCATCTTGAGGAGAAGCAAATCTTTATTTTAGTCCTAAAGTCTTAGAAAACCACTAAAGTTAGTCTTGCAGGTTTTGCAAGTGTGTGAAATGTATGTTTTGTGTTGGTATAGAATGTCTTGTCCTGAATGTAAGAGTTGGGAAAAGGGGAGTGGAGAGAAGAAAACATTTCTTAAACATTTTTCTCATAGCAACGATAGTACAAAACTCCAAGGTCTGTTGACTTCTTTGCTCAGAAATGATCAAGCAGTGCCTGGTTGGGCAATGATGGCATGGTCAGTCAGGAGAGGAGACTTCTAGCACAAATTTCAGATGAAGTAGTACTTCAAAAAGAAGTTGCAGAAAGACGCCTTTGTCAGCTGTGGATCCAGTCCCTCATGAATACGATGTTTTGTTTATGCCATTGTGTAACTGCTGCCTTGGCATTAGGTAGGCTGAGGCTAATGTGACCATCTAACCAGGACTTGTTTGGAGCCCAGTGCTGTATTGAGCTTCCTGATCCAATGGCAAGGATGTGTTTGACTGACTGTTATTAGGACTATTTGAATTGTCCTTGCTTGAGCAAAACTTCTGTGTAGGACTGGCTTGCTGAGGCTGATTTTTCTTTTTCTTTTTGGAGGTGCTGAGAGCCCACCGTGGCCACTGATGTTTATTGGGCTTTTGGCCCTCGATGCTTCTGAAAGTCAATGCCAATCAGGGTCAGCGTTGGCTGGAGGGTCATTAGTAATGACTAGTGCAGTGCAAGAAGAACCACCCACTGGTGTCTTGCGTCATGGTGCACCCTTTCCCAAACATAGTGTCTCATCTAGGAAGTGGGAAGGGCACTGTTATTTTATAAAATGAACAAAAAATGCAAAAGGATTTTATTTCTAAAAGTTTCAAAAGCATGATACAGTGTCATTTCTTGGTAACTGTGTGTTTTCATCAGTTTACACCTCTTCTTTTTGTACTCCCCAAACTGTTGCTTTCAATAAGAAAAGTGGTTGGAGCAGAGTGGGTACATATGTTTTGGTTGGTTGTTTTTTTAAAAAGGAGATACAGAGGAGAACACTGTGTGCAAACAGGAGATGATATGATGCCTGTCTTCATGTGGGTTTGCATCCCATCTCTCTGCAGTCCCTGTGCAGGAAGTGCTGCCTCGTGGAGCCTGCAGACACAGGAGTTCCCAGGGATGTCACACGGTGCTGTGCCGGGGCTGTCGCCTGTCCACACCTTCTGCAGCCCATCCAGCTACCCCAACAGCATTTGCTGCTCCATCCCAGAACAAATCATCCCTTTCTCGCAGGCAGTAACCTCAGGAGTTCCACTTTAGGGGCTTCTACACCCATAGAAACAGTCCTTGCTTTTAAGTAAAACATGTCCAAAGTAGGTTCAAATATTCCCTAAACCAGGCTTTCTTCTTACAAACCACTGGGGGCAAAGCCTGAAAGAGAATCAGTCCTCTTTCTTTCTATTCAGCTATACACTTTGTTCAGTCAGGAGCTGAAGTCTTTTGTGTGTCACAGTAATAGTAAAATCTGATTAGTATCGGTCATTAAGGGTGGTTGGATTTCAATTGCCAAGTGGTGTAGTCCATATTCTGTTCAGTCTTGCACCTCTTAAATATATTTAACCTCATTCCTACAAAAAAGCCAGAAACTAATATGAAGTTTATCTTCTCTTAAAACCTGTGAAATACAAAATTTTATACCAATGCCTTTTATCTATCTCTACAACACCTGCTTAGGCTATTAAATAGTACCTTATTTTGCCTTCTTACTGTAATCTTTTGTGTCTGAGAAGGAAGTGGAGGAGAAAATGTACATTTCATATATTTCCCAGTATCCTAAACAATTTGTGTTTTCACCATATTTATGGATTCTCCTTCTAGCTCTCTTTTCAAACAAGTGGTTCAGTAATATAGGAAAGCTGCTGTCCCATGTGTGAATTATGATATGTCTGATAGATCTTGAAATGTTACATTTTAGAAAAACATGCTGGATTATAGAATACGCCTCTGGGAGGGCTGAACTCTGGCAGCGTCTGATTATCTATCTTTCAGAGTGTTTCTAGAATTTCTTAAACCAGTTGAAATCTTCACGTCACTTTCAATGTTTAAAGGACTTGAGTTACTTTTCTGAAACCAAGTATCTTTTTTTTTTTCTTCTTTCCCATGTTTGCTTCCATGTGTTGTCATTCCAGCAGTCGCCATGTTGCAAGCATCTTTTTTTTTTTTTTTAATATACAGTATTTTTCTATAGCCTTTGTTTTTCAATATTTCTCGTCACAGAACAGAATCATAGAATAGTCTGGGTTGGAAGGGACTTTCAAAGGTCCAACCCCCCTGCAATGAGCAGGGACATCTTCAACTAGATCAGGTTGCCCAGAACCACATCCAGCCTGGCCTTGAATGTCTCTGGGCAACCTGTGCCAGTGTTTTACCACCCTCACTGTAAAGAATTTTTTTCCTCACATCCAATGTGAATCTTCCATCTTTTAGTTTAAAACCATTATCCCTATTGCAACATGCCCTGCTAAAAAGTCTCTCCTCATAGAATGGTTTGGGTTGGAAAGGACCTTTAAAGATCATCTAGTCCAACCCCCCTGCCATGGGCAAGGATACTTTTTCACTTGCTGAAAGCCCTGTCCAGCCTGACCTCAAACATTTCCAGGGATTGAGCACACAGAGATGGGGCATCCACAGCTTCTCTGAGCAGTATTTAGTAATATCTGAAGTCATTACTCAAAAAACCTAAGTCCAAAGTCCATTTCAAGATGAGGTTAAAATAAGTTGAAAATAAACTCAGTGAAGCCCACTTCTTGGTATCATTTTGCATTCCCTGTCCCTGAGTGGTGCGTGTTCTTGTAGCGAGGATTTTGTTTTCCCTGAGATATACAGCTGGTACAGCGAGACGTGGGATCACTGCATGTAATGCACTTTCACTGTTCTTATTTGGATGTAAATGCATTGTTATCTCTCTAGAAGTGCGAGAGCATTGTATCCACTGAAATTCCACTGGGGTAGAGTGTTTGCAGAGGGAGCTGCTGTGGGTTGTTACATTACCACACTCCCCAGGATGGCTGTTCTTCCCACTGAAACTCCTGGATTTCTCTTCTTTTTGACCTCCTCCATGTGCCTCCCAGCTGTGTGTGCCCTTCACCCCTCCTCACACACATGCATGCATCAGGTCCCAGTGAATGTATTGCCCAGGGTGGCACATCACCTTGCTCCTCTGAGTAGCTTCTTGGGCTGTTCCCGCTGGGGGATTGAGAGCTTGCACAGAGCCGTAGAGCAGCTTTCCTGTGAGTTGCTCAGGTCCACCTGCAAAAAAAAATTGAACACTTCATGGCACCACAGTGTTAACGCTGCAGAGGATGTATGTATTTGCTTATAGTGTATTTTTAATGTAGGTGCTCTTTACTCTGAAGTATGGAGTCAAGGCTTGCTCCTGATGGAACACATGGCATCTTGCTGGAGTGCCAGGCTGCTGGGGTACATTGTGGCACGTCTGGTGGTTATTCTCCAAGGTGCTTGCAGCTGGATTGATTTGAGCTGTCCAGAGAAATCAAAATCCTTTCTGTTCTTCTGGCTGGTTCTTTAAAATCTGTTTGGGTATGAATGCCTCTGGGTTTGAGTTGCAGTGAGCAAATGTAAGGAAAGATAGTTCAGTCTCCATGTGGGACATCAAAGAAGGTTGTATTAAACTAATAGGTCTCAGCTGAGCCTGTGAGGCTCTGTCCAGATACAGAAGCCTGGGCTGGGAGGGTTTGTGGGTCAATACCCAAAATGTGTAAAGGATGAAGCAGACCCATAGTGGCTCTTGGCCATCACGTGCATATTGTAAGATGTCTTCTTCCAGGTTGTATTCAACCTAGCCTGTGTTCCAGAGGAAGCAAATTCAGCATGACAGTACTGGGGGAGGAATCCACTTCTCCTGATCCTCTCACAACTTTTCTTCTGTGGGCAGGTGTGAACTTGTGACAACTCGGGTGCCGGGATGGCTGTGCCCATCAAAATTCCCTGTCATCCCTCCCCTGTAAACAACAGTGGAGAAGATTTCACCATTCAGTGTAACAAGTAGATAGCATCCTATGTTCCACTGAGCCCTCAGCTGTTTGTTACTTCCTACTGTTGCTCTGTCTTGGTTCTTTGGCAGTCTCCGTCTCTGTAATTATTTGTCTCTTGGGTTTTAGGCTCAAAAGCTTGCATGTGGAGTTGTGGCTTGGGAAATATTTACAAGCAACACAAAGAACTATGAGAATTCGAAATCTTTTGTTCCCCCTATTTTTGGAGCTGTTTCACTAGCAGCAATTTCAAAATGTGGATGGAGCTTATGTTTCATTAATAGAAAGGTGTGCCTGACAGAGCTACTGAGGGGTACAAACCTTGGCGTGCTGCTGTGTGTCAGTTTTGTGTGTGTTTCTTTTAATGCTTTGATAGTTGAGTGGATGTGACACTTCTAAATTTCAGCCTAAAGTTATACATACAAAAACTGACTTTCAGGAATGTGTTTGCACTTAGTGTTTGGTTCTAGAATGTAGAAAAGGACTGTTGTTCAAGTATAGCTGGGACCTGGGTAATGAAGAAGACTGGACTTCTTGAAGTTATAAACTAATTTGGAGTATCCAACATGTGATACTCCTTCAGAATTTGTGATTGTTTTTTTTAACGTTTTATTAATTGCACAGAGCTATCATTGCGTATTGCAGCCTAAAACGCTGTCTTTGTATACATTGCTTCAGTGTCAGTGAAGCAAAATACAAGAATTGCCCCAGTCTAAGCCATACGTAAATCAGAGAGTGTGATTTCACTGAAGGCAAATGGGGCAAAACTTGCTCAGTTGGTGGCTCAGGAGTGAGGAAGCAGCTGGCTTGCCTTCCAGGTGCTGCTTTGTGGAGTGACAGCCAGAAAGGACACCTTGTGTTAACAACGCAGCTGGTTGGGAGATCCAAACACCAGAGTAAATGATGGGAGTCCAGGCAGAGGAGGATTACATTTTGAGTAGTGAGCTGGGTTTTTTAATATTGGAAACATACATTTGGGCTTACTGGTGGTTTTGCTGAGCTGGAGCCATGGAGCCTGCTGCTGATGGCTAACTGAGAAGGAATCTGACTCCAGTTGCAAGCAAGGCGCAGCTAACTGTGGCTCTCTGATGTCTGGTTTTTGCTTTACCTTTTAGTCTGTGCTTTTGTCAGCTAGCATGCTAGGAAATTCATTGAGGCTTTGCAGTCCTAATGCTGACTGTGCATCAGTGAAGCTGCTGGGTGAAGGTGAGCGTTGCTTGCGTACAGTCTCCTGCACCCTTTGTGAGCCTGTTTGGCAGAACAGCTGCTGTTGCATCTTAGGATCCCTTTAAGAGAGATTCCCCACAGGTTCTTTTTTTTTTTTTTTTTTTTTTTTAGCTCTTTGGGTTTATATGTGTTTTGCTTTCTGATGGGACATGAGTGTTTCATGACATGAGAGAGTGCTTTCCTCAACTTAAGGTGTCTTTTCAGAGCTTCTAAAGTTTAAGGTTCTAGGAACTTCTGTCAGGATTTGGTGGAATGAAGTCCTGGGCACTCACTGTTGACAAACACTATGCAAGTTCTGCATTAGTGCAGAGCTCTGGCTGGGTCTTCAGTACTTTTTCCAAACTCCTCTACTAAAGTAATTGATGTTTCCTTCTTGGTGGTGTTTTCTGTATCTTATTTTGGGTTCCTTTTGAAGAAATTACTTTTGGAAGTTTTTAAACGATTGCTGTTTGTATGTAAACTTAGGCTTTTGTTACCAGAACTGTGTTGACATAAATGTCATGCACTTTCCCCAACAAAAGTGTAAAATGAGTTCTATTTGTGAAGCACACAGCTGAAAGTAAGTTTGCCACATGCAGCTTCCCTTGTGAGAAATTAAATGCTTCTCTTGAGCTGCTTAGGCATGTATTAAAAAAAAAAAAAGTCAGGAGGAAAGACAGATGACTAGTGGGAGTATTTGGAGCTGAGAACTCTTGGTGCAAGCACAGGGATCTGCTCCAGCACATCTGTCAAGAGCCCACGACTTGCAAGGTGTAATGAACAATAACACTTCATACAACATCTGCTTGGGCTCTGTGACGGGCTCTGATACAAAAGCCTTGAAATCTCTTGAAATCTCTGAGATATTTGTCATACCATGTCAGGGGAATGCAATAGAATCTAGTGCATCATCTATTGTTGCCTGCTCCCCAGACAGTGAAGTTATTAGGTACTAAAGCTGATAACTGTTTCCCTGAGCCAGAGTTTTACATAAGCAAATACAAGGAATGCAGTGCAGAGGGGGCTTTAGTACGTGTGACTGGTATAGACCGTGTTAGTAATTATATCCCTTATACAGTGTATACCTTCACTTCATTCTCCCATTCCATGCTGAAATTAAAGTGGCAATTTCTTATGCTTGATAATTGTCTCATGAAAATCCCCCATTTCAGATAATGTCTGGAAACTTAATGACATGGAATAAAAAATAGCCAGTTAAGTAATTTTGCTTTTTAATTGCCTGCAATTTTTAGTCTCTTTCTTGAAATTATTTTCAAACAGTTTGAAAATACCTATTTTTCTCCACAGACTTGAGCTATGAGAAGCATAAAATAGATACTTAATCTTTAACCTTCTTCTGGGATTCTCAGTTTTTTTCATCTTACCTGCCACTTACATGCTTGCAAGGCCGTGTTTAACAAATTGTTGTAATCTACCACACATTAAATTCCTCTTATTCCTCAGTGGAAACCTCTGGGAGGCAGATAAGAACAAGGAAAAAGTAAACGAACTCTTGAAAACACTAATTTAAAGTAGCTGTGGTGGACTGAAGGTGGGGATATGGGGAGTGGGTGGAAGTGAAACAAAGCACAAATGAGGTAGCAGTGTGAGTCAAGACTCAAATGATTTTTGCCTTAACCAGTCTGCAGATTTCATTAAAATGATCTTCCCCCTCCCCGTAAATCTTTTTTTCTGGATTTTTTAAGGTTTCCTATGGCTGTCGTCACAAAAACTGCTGGATGTTTTCCTCATTATGGTCAGCTCACCAGTGCACCCCAGCAATCATTTAGGCTCTTTCCATCATCCTCACAAAGAGGAAGTGCTGGATGTCATGGTTGAACCTTGTCTTGCCCTCCCTCTAGGCTGTTTTCTACCAGGTTTTGTGGGCAGGGTGTGTGTGAGGGCAGATAGTTCCAAATGCCACCTCTTATTCCTGGCAGCATTTGAGCCTGCATTGAAGGCATTCTCCCTGAAATGGTGACCAGGAGAACTTGCTCGTTTTGCATGCATGCATGTGATTTACACTTGGTAGGTAAGCACGGCTGTGACACCACCCGATGGTGCACTTGGCACTTGCAGGTATGTTTTCCATAGGCTGATAGCTGCCAGCTTTTGTCTGTTTCAAAGTAATGTACCCCTCCTAGAGAGAGAAAATGGTGGGTACGTTGGGAGAAACAGCTTTAAAATTTACAGAAAGTTAGGACACACTCTCTTAAAGCAGAATTAAGTGCTTTACTGGAGGAAGGTTGGAGGCTTGGCTTTCTCTTTCCACAGTAATAGAAAGGCACTGCACATGTGGAGTAGTAAATGTGCTTGCTGAGGCTAATGGGAACGTCTCAGCGGCTGTTAAAACCTGATGTATAACTGTTAATTACTGCGTGCTGAATCTTTTTGCTGTTCTTATAAGAAAATACAGAGAAAAAGTTTGTGGAAATAACAGCATAGTTACAATCTGCGCTAGCTACTTCTTCCCCTTACAAAATGCACTTAGTTGATGAACTGATTCTGGCATGCTAAATGGGTGCCTGTGCAGGACTTCTGAGGAGAGTCTTATATGGACTTCATAAGAAGACATAGATGGGGAGAACCAGTTATCCAGCCCAAATGTGAGTTTGTGAAGCATTCGTTCCTCTTTCTCATGGCATAAGGCAAGTTTATGGATTTAAAAAACTCCATCATGCTTGCTTAAGTTCTCATCTACTGTAATCCTGTAAATAAAAATAACAAAATACTTGATCCCTAACCCTTTGGTTTTTAGGGAAGAGGATGGTAAGATTAGTAGGAGGGAAGCATGCCTTATCCCTTCGATAAACATCTTTGAGCATGACTACTGTGCCCACTTCCCACATGGTCAGTAGTCTGTCTTCTTCTGCATGTGTGAAATGTTCCTTATGTTAGCTCCTGTACCTTGTAAATAAAGTATTTTCTATTGCCTTACTCAGAAAATATGTCAAGCTTTTAGCTGCATATGCTTCATTGCTCCGACACTTGTTCTTTGCATTTGCATATTGTTATCAGATCTCCGTGGAAAGATATTTCTTCTCCTTACCCAAGTTTAAACACAGGAGAGAAATCTTAGAATCATAGAATGGTTTGGGTTGGAAGGGACCTTAAAGATCATCTAGTTCCAAGCCCCCTGCCATGGGCAGGGACACCTCACACTAGACCAGGTTGGTCAAAGCCCTGTCCAACCTGGCCTTGAGCACTGCCAGGGATGGGGCAGACGCACCTTCTCTGGGCAACCTGTGCCAGTGCCTCACCACCCTCACAGTAAAGAACTTCTTCCTTGTATCTAATCTGAATCTATGCTCTTTCAGTTTAAAACCGTTCTCCCTTGTCCTATGCCTACATGTCTGTGTAAAGAAGTCCCTCTGCAGCTCTTCTGTAGGCCTCTTTAGGTATTGGAAGGCTGCTAGAAGGTCTCCCTTAAGCCTTTTCTAGGCTGAACAAGGCCAGATCTCTCAGCCTGTCTCCAAAGGAGAGGTGCTCCAACCCTCTGATCATCTTCATGGCCCTCCTCTAGATTTGCTCCAACAGATCAACATCCTTCTTATGTGAGGACACCAGAGCTGAACACAGTACTCCAGGTGGAGTCTCAGAAGAGCAGAGTAGAGGGGAAGAATCACCTCCCTTGACCTCCTGGCCACACTTCTTCTGGTGCAGCCCAAGATATGATTGGCATTCTGGGCTGCAAGTGCACATTGCCAAGTTCATATTCAAGTGAACTTGCAGCAGAAGCCTTTGCTCTTTGGTGGCAGACACATTGGAGCTGTGATGCTTAAAGCCTTCAAGCTTGGCATCTGCTGCCTCCTCACTTTGTCCTGAAGGGGACAGCTGGGAAGAGCACCCGAGTGAGAATCTACATCCCAGGCTTCCCACAGCACTCAGGATGTACTGTGATACTAGCAATTAATTTAAAATCCTTCCCCTAGGTCATCATGACTTTTAAGGAGCTTTTGCACTTATCTCAGAAACCGCCTTTCTTCCTTGCATGTGACCTGCCAGGACAGCTGTGTTTCTCTTAAGCACTGAAGTTAATGATACAAAACATGAAGCTTGGGAGGGAGAGAGCAGGATTACAGCTCTTCTTAGCTGTGTACCCACTGCCAATGTCCCTTGCGTGGGAGAACAGCATGATCAGGGCTTTTGTGGCTGCAGGACAGATTGTAAGGCATGACTTCAGCATCTGTGATCCTTTCTTCTAGGGGTTTGGAGGATGATGCTTGTATAGCCTTTCTGAGCTTAGTGTGAAACAAGGCAAGCTTTCTTATTTTCCCTGGTGTCTCTTTTGTTTGTGGGGCTTTCTTTTTGTTTGTTTGTTTATGGAATGCAATGGAAAAGACTTTTTTTCAGAGTTCATGGTAATATTGCATGAAACAGTCTTCCTTGTGTTTGTGTACATTGCTAACATACACATTTCTGATAAGCCCTGTGAACTAGGTGACTTTGCATCCTAGGGTGATCACAATGTTCCTGCATGCACTAGGACAAAAGTTGCTCAGTGTGGATGTGTGGTAGTGTTTTGTCTCTGCTGTATAGCTTGTTTCCTATCCGTGTCCATACAGTAACCTAAACTTGCCCCTTTTCAGATGACCTTGTATTGGCTATTACCTTGCTCTCTTGCACGCTAGCATTTCCAGCTTTGCTTGAGATCTCTGCCTCCTGCTGTCTCTTCTCGTGAAGCTGTGTGTGGGCTTACCTGCAGCATGGTAGGAGTTTGCATGAGGAAATGCCTTCCCAAATATTAGCCTTGGCGGTTGTGCCTCTGTGGAGGCATGTGGAAGAGGCAAGGCAGCAGTCCTAGCAAGCCTCACCACCTTCTTTTGTTTCCCTCATAGCTATGGTGACCCTGGATGTGAGACCAGGAATGTATGCACTGGAGATGATTTAAGGAAATGTGCAGCACTACATACTAATGAATTCAGGTCATGATACTCATAGGATAAGCACAGTGGCTTCCTGCCTCCCAAGCAGTTGCTGTGATTCTGATGTGAACCCCTTTGGCTTATGCCAAGAAAAAAACCTGTGCAGTAATTACAATGCACCTGAACTGCTTTAGAGGAGCCTGATTTGAATTAGGGCATGATTATTAACTCTAGTAGCGTTCGGCTTTGCTAAATCTTTCCCTGACTTCCATGCTGCTTATTCCCCTGCCACTCCATCAGCTCAGTAACATTTGCTGGGATAGTATCTATTTAGATGAGACCCCTCATTTCTGTGGAGAAGACAAAAACTTGGCTAACATGTACCACAAACCTTGGTGGGACCCTGTTAGGGATGCAGTGCCCACTGCAGAGCTTGCTGATGGCTGACAGGTTCTCATGTTATCTCGTCCCCAGAAAGGCAGAACTATGGGAACAAAGGGGAGTGAAAAGATAACTTTATTGCATGCAGAACTGTACTGAATGCTGTACTTCTCATGGGCATCTGAAATAGTTAACAAAATTGGACTGCTTGGAGTTACTGCATTAAATTCAAGTCCTTTGGTATTTAAGGGCATTGCCTTTTGTATGTGAGTGTGGGAAATTCAGGGAAAAAGCAAGAGTACAACAGAGCTTTAATCTCGAACCATGGCAGCTCTGTCAGTTTGAGGGCTCAGAGTCCCTTGCTTATGCTTTTCTTTCACATGACCTAGATGATATGACTGTTTTTTCTTTATATGTAGATTACATCACTAAAACTCTTTGTGGGGATGGTAAACTGTGAACATGTGTTTTCATTAAAAAAAAAATGCAGTCAAGCTTTCTTGAGAAGAAACATTTTGCATCGGGTCGTCTTGTTATCAGGTCACGACTATGGAGCAGTAGTTTCAAAGTCTTTCATGTTATAGCTGTGCTACTTGTTTTCCAAGGCATTTTTCAGACAGGATCCACTGGGAGCTGCTGGTATGGTTTCCCAAATTCTTCTCCAGTATAGTTCCGGGATGCCCTGATGCCCCTTGCCTTGATCTGCGGTACAGTGGTGTGGTAAGGCCTTCCAAGTTTATAACCTCTGGTGATGCAGCAAATACTCTTTTCACCGTTGTTCGTTTTTACTATGTTTAAAAAATTGATGCTGGCAGAAGAATAAAAAACAGTAGGATTTTATTTTTTTAGTCCAAAAAGGATTTAATCCAAGAAGAGGGATACTTAGACTAGAAAGGCCTTTCATAAAAATTGAAACACCTTCTGGGGAAAAAAAAAAAAAAGTGTGAAATGAAGGTTGTAGTATGCTGTTTGTTGTTTTGGCTTGGTTTGTTGTTTGTTTTTTGGGGAGTTTTCCTCTCTGAAAGAATTATCTCTGCTGTGAAATGAAACCAACCCTTAGTTTGACGACTTGTATTGGACAACTCATCAGCTTGGGAGCAATTGGAAAGGAGAGCAAAAGTATGAGTCACCTGGTCTTGTGGAAGGTGTCTCTGCCCATGGCAGGGGGGTTGGAACTAGATGATCTTTAAGGTCCCTTCCAAGCCAAACCATTCTGTGATTCTATGACTTGTACAGAGGGGCTGTGTTTTGGTTCTGTGCTGATTTTCCATGTTTCTTCTTAAGTTCTAATTTATCTTTGGAAAGTCCAGGAAATTAGAGCTAATTAAATATAATTTTCTTTATGCCTGTAAAATGATTGTATTGATCATCTCTACACATGACAGTCCCCTCTCCCTTTTTAAGAACCATACTTTTGCGAGATCTTATTAATCTCTACTATGTGTAAGATGTTTTATGCTCTTCAGAGAGGGTCTCTGCTCTCTCTTTGCTTTCTGTGCAGAAGGTAGAACAGTGTCCTTCAGAGAGCTGCAGGCATCTGTTCTTAAGCACCAAAAAAATCTTTGCTCTTGATTCCTGCTCCTATCCAGCCATTGTCTGTTGTAGTCCTTGAATGCTGAAAAAAAAATCACAAGACCTGCTATTATTTTGGAGGCTTTTGTTTACTCTTTGGTTTCTGAGCACTTAGTGGCTGGTACTTATTTCAAATTTTCCCTCTTCCATGGTAATAAATGGAAATTGAATGGAAATCTACTTCCTTTTTTTTATTTTTCATATTGAAAGATGCAGTTTTTCGTGCATGCTTTAGAATCATAGAATAGTCTGGGTTGGAAAGGACCTTAAGATCATCTAGTTCTAACCCCCCTGCCATGGGCAGGGACACTTCGCATTTGAACTGTGATTTAAGTTTGGCCCCAGATCTTGATAAAAACTTAGTGCTGATATTGCAAAGGGCAGTTCAAGTGTGGATAGCATGCCTCTTTTCCTGCATGACATTAGTACCTTTGATTTTGCCTTTGGCGAAAAAAAACCCTAAATGTGTTCCATGCTACCTGCCTCTGCTTTTTACACTTTTCTGTTTTGTATAGGGTTTACTGTTGCAGGTCTATAGCATAGCATAAACCCTAAGCAAACCCTGATCCTACAATACATATAAAAGACCTATGTTTTAAGGGAGTGTATCTGAAAGAAAACTGTGGAAACAAAATAGGGACAATTTTTTTTTTTGGTGGGTGATACCTATTTGGATAGCCTTAGAGTGCCTGGAAGAAAAGTGTTGCTCTAACATAGGGATGGTACATTTTAAGTTCTCAATACTCTGTGCTTCTTTCCCCATTTATTGTCTGCTTTTGAGCAATGTAATATGTGTGTCTGACACTTCCGTGCATATCTTGTTCAGTCACTAAAGAGGCTCCCTCAGTTGTTATGTCTTTGTAACAAATGTTTAATATAAAAACAATAAATTTGAGGGTGAGGGAATGGGGATTTTCACGGTAATGTCATTAAGGAAATGTTGCAAAACTGACGTAAGCATCGTACTTTTTTTCTCTGCAAGCTCTGCATTTTTCAAGCAAACTTTCTCATAACAGAACAGTTAGGAAGCAGTGGTTAGTGGGTCAGACAGGCCCAGGGGGCTAAATTGGGTTTTATTCAGCCAAATGTTAGTGCTTTTTAATCAACACTGAATTCTGCATGCAACACTCTCTTCCTTCCCCAAAGCCATAACAAAATAAAATGGGTATTCAATTGGGTCATGCACAACATCTGCCCTTTACTAAAAACAGTTACGGAGTTACCACAGCGAGGGAAGAGAAGCTGCCTATAGCTACTGCTGAAGCATCTTTTCACCACCATGGCTTTGGTGGTCTGGTATAAGGAGCTGCCAGTGAAGATCTGTGCACAGTCCTCAAACTCCCTTTAGAAAGAAAAGGAATATTTTCTTCCATGTTTTGTGCAGCATTTTTACAACAAAGTGCAAAATTCCAATAAAAATGTGTCCTGAAAACTGAAAGTGCAATTAATGTACAGTGCTGTGAAATAACTGCATAGATTTCTTTTCGTCCTGTATAACTTCCATAGGTGTTAGGCTACTGCATGTCAAGGAACTGTTTTTGAGATCTTGCTGCTGCCACCTGTTCAGTCTCTAGTTAATGTAATTAATGTGATGATAGAAATGCCAGAGGCTTTGGACTCTTGCCTAAATGGGTTACGTATTCTCTGCTGTAGACCATGTGTTAATTGAGATATCCTGGTAAGTTTCAATTTGCCTTCATATAGGCCTTTTTTTGGTTGGTTGGTTGGTTTGGTTTTTTTGTTGGTTTTTTTTTGTTTTGGATTGGGGTTTTTTTTGTTTTTTTTTTGTTGTTTTTTTTTTTTGTTTTTTTTTTGTTGTTGTTGTTTTTTGTTTGTTTTTGGTTTTTTTGTTAAAAGGCTCCATGCAGCCTGACTTCATTGTTCAAAAAAACCAAAAACCAAAACAACAACAAAAAAAACCAACCAAAAAACCACAACAACAGCAAAATAAACCTTGCAGTAAAAGAGTTTCAGTTGACATATAATTCAGGCATTTTTGATTTGAAGATTTTAGGTTCAGCTGAACTTCTTCCAATTAACAGGAGTTTATTAAGTTCTTCACCCAAAGCAGGCTGAGTCAGAGAATGCTGTATGGAAAACTAAAAGTTAACCATGATTTACTGGATACTTATTTCTGGTTGCTGTAAAGGAACCTAAGAGCAGAAAATGATAATTTTCTTTTTTAAAGTTCTGAAGCAATTCACTGTCTTTCATGGGAAGATACAGGTGGATCTAGAACCAGATGATGTTGCCTTAATGTTGCAAAGAACAGGAGAGTTAACTTGGTTTTGCTTTGTTTTGGGTGAAGAGCTTAAAAATAAAAACTTTAATTTTAGAGGGTTCTCTATAAAATGTCACATCAGTAGATGACTTCCTCCTGAAACTTCCAAATACAAAGAGTTTTCAAGGTAATGAAGATTGCTCTGATGGATAACTTACCTCTGGAAACCGAGGACTAGTTGTCTTCTTACAATGCTCAGCGTTGCCCCTCTTTTCCCCATCATATGGCAAGCTGCAGAGAGGCAGTGGGTGCAAATGAAACTATGACATGTGTGACATGCCTGTTTGAAAAGAAAGTAAGCTAAAACATGAAACCAAATGCATGCTTATTTAAATAACTGATTCTCAGAGAACTGTGTCTCAGGGTGCAGTCTGTTAGTAGCAAATGCTTGTTAATACAAAATTTTCTCTCAGTTCAGAAACACACTAATATATGTACTTACCCCTGGACACACCAACAAGCAGCCTTGTGAGCTTGAAAGACAATACTTGCTGTATGTGGCTGTAGAACATACAAGTAGACTGCTACATCAGGGTCTCTAATGTGCATGCTTGTGTTAAAAAGACATATAGGAAAATATACATGCACACCTGGTAGAATTTAGCTAATTTGAGACTTTGCAGAAGTGTTTTATTACCATTGCAAATACTTGCTTGCTTTAACAGACAGGAAAAGCCATAGTTTTTTTTTTTTTTGACTTAGAAGTAGGAAAAGAAAAACGGTTTGGAGTGGTTTGTAAAGAATGACTTGGAATAACTGTTATTTGGTGAGCATGTTTCGTCAAAGACCAAATGAAATGCTTCCTTAGCTTCATCTTTCAGGTAGGTAATTTCAGAAATTGCTATCTGATAATCCAGGGAACAACTTTTGATTATAAAAGATCTACAAAACATGTTCCATGCTATAAGCACAGTCTTGGAAGTTGCGATTGAAGATCACTACCATGGAAACAAAGTACACTGCAACTTGGATACAAATGGTTACGCTTATGTAGAGAAATGACACGTGAAAGCTTGATTACTGGCTTCTAACATGTTTCGTGCCTAGGAATGGGGTAACATACATAGAAGCTTTGACTTAGAACTTTTTTTCCCAGAACCACACAACAGTTTCTTTTTGCAACTCTGTTGTTACCACTGTTTGCCATCTAGCAATTGAATGCATTGTTATACATAAAAATTTGGTCCATGGTGGATATTGTAAGTGTAATTGCAAAGTTGAGAGTGTTTCATAGTTGCAAAATACATTAAACATGCATATACTTAATTGAAAACAGGGCTTCTGACAGTTGTGGATGTGTTGGGAAGTGCTGAATTGGTTGCCAGGACTGCAGGGGAACATGCTGGTTGTTCTTTTCCAAGTTGCATTTTTCAGTCTTCTGTAAAAATGGAAAGACAACCCCAACTTTAACTGCAGCCTTCCTGGGTGATTCCTCTTATATAGATAGCTCATCTCACACGTGCATTTAATGGTATAAACTAAGCTGCAATACATATAGCATTTAAAAACTGTGTTATATTGTGAATAAACTTTCACCTCTGAAATGCTGAAACTCCTTTAGATATAGGCATACATAAACCTACATATAGCAGCTAGGTGGCAGAACCTGTATCTTTTTGAAATAAAGCCATACTATAAATGCAACAGTGTTGCTTTGTAGTGACTGCTCAGTTCTTTAAAAGAAGGAGTTTTGTGATACCCTTCTGTTGCCAGAAATTTGTCCTTTGAGGATAAAAAAGCAAGCAACTTCCTTCTGTTTTATTCATGGCATCTTTTCTCTAGGTGTCTAAATGGTCAGAAATAGATTCTTCTATTGCATGTCTACCATCTATCTGGTTTTAAAATAAAAATGTCTGAGAGATGTCACTTTGTGCTTCTAACACTGTGACTTTCCTAATGTCTGATGTCCAGTTATTTACCTGTCATATCTTTACAACTGTGTACACACACAAGTTAGACAATTCTTGTGAAAGGTTTGATATGGGAGTGTGCCTGTGTAGACCAGAAGTTTAGGGTGTAAATATTTGGAAGCAAGAGCTTTTCTGTGGCTTTGTGTATCACTCGTTAGATCTGAAGCTCCCCGTGATTGTATGATCTAGGTCCTTTATTAATGCAGAAATTATGGGGAACAATATGGGGAAGGGAGAGAAGGAAGTTGTCTCTATTTTAAGATATGCTACTGTTTCAGAAAAAATGCCTATTTCCTAAATCAATCTAAAAATGGAAATGCGACTGGTACCAAACACCGTGCTCTGCAGGAAATCTTATAAACTTGGTTGATTACTGCAGTTCCACATTGGCTTATTCAGTCCTTTGCTGGGCATAGTTTATCTGCAGAGATGGTAAGTAGTTTATGCGCTGCTTTAAATTCTTTCAACTTTCAACCCTTTCTTCATAGTATCTGGCTGGTGGCCACTGTGGTTTGGATAGGAAGCCAGAGAAGACTTAAGCTCAACTCTGCATATATCTCTGCATATTCGAGACAGAGCTATCATTAGAGCTGGCAGCTATTAAAGCTGTTAGACTAAATCATTGAAGTCGCTGGGTGAAAACCTTGCTTTCCTGGGTGAGTAGGAAACTTCTTTAGGGTTCTTCAGTCATACGGTTGTAATGGTGATAGAAAGTTCAGTCGTATGCTTCAGTTAGAGGAACTGTTAGAAAACAAAG
Organism: Nestor notabilis; assembly: GCF_000696875.1. NCBI lineage: Eukaryota > Metazoa > Chordata > Aves > Psittaciformes > Psittacidae > Nestor > Nestor notabilis. Next base: position 18,404 of record NW_009932187.1, read on the forward strand.
TGGGGGGAAAAAAAACCACCAAAACCAAATCCTGCAGTTTGTGAGCAATGGTGGCCTCATCTAGCTGGTTTTTGCCTCTGCATAGAACATTGGGTTGGGTGCTGTCTGTCTTCAGACTCTGTTCATTACAAAAGATTTGCTAGTCTGCAAGCTACCCATGCTGAGTCAACAGCATAAAAAGTACTTTTGAGTGCACCATCTTATCAAAGTTACACAAGTCAGTTTGTTCTAAGAAGAGTGCAGTAGAGTTTCTGAAGAAGAACCAGGTTATTTTGTGTGACAGGTTGGGAAATAAATGCCTTGTTACAAAATGAGGTGTTTAAGAAAATGCTTGAGAATGCAGAACTTATGTCCTCTCTGAAAGAACACTGCGTGTACAACAGCTCTCTTAACACTTGAATTCCCAAAAAGCATGATTCTTTCACAGCGAGGTCTGTGGATTTTGTAACATAAGAGCTGCAAGATAGTTCATTTGTTCTGATGTTTAAACTTCATTAAATGAGGCACTAAATAGGATAATGTGATTTTCCTAAGAGCTGAAATTGTCAAGAGCGTATTGTCCTAACCAGTCATGAGAGGGGTTAAAGGGTCTTACATGTACTGAACATGTGTACTGAGGAACACAAATCTTATGTATCAGTTGATTAATTTGTAGGGTTACTGTAAAGCTCTTTCAGTCACTCCTGCCTTTTAAGGTCAGTTTTGCATGTTAACATCGTTGAGAGAGCATTATGTATTTGACTACAGAATGTTTTAGAGAATCTTCTGAAGTGCATTTTTTACAGGAACGAGCATATCAACTTAAGCAGAATGCTAAGCTGTTTATTAAGGCAATATGCTGTCATGTGATACATGTGAATTTTAAGTCATATCTGAATCTGTTAACTTGGCTTTATGGCTTTAAGCGAATGAGTTGAATTCTTTTAGCTCACTTTCATTCTTTCATTTGCTTATGTATTCAGGATGCTTAATCGGTAATTATCATCTTCAAAATGCTTTGGTGCCTGAATAGAAGGTGATGCTGAAGAGGTTTCTCTATGGAAAAAACATAACTTAGAGTTGCAGGCTTGATTCATACTTATTTCTTAGCATTTCAACTAGTGTGTGTTTCTGCATTCTCCAAGAGAGTGATGTCCGAAAAGGCATGCAAGTCCTGTCCCTTTGTTTTCTTCTGTTGCAGCCATAAAGCACACTGGAAGAAGAAATGGGCTGTGGCTGAGGAAAGAGGCATTGCCTTGCCTTTCGGAAACCTGTGTCAATTTTTTTCTTTCAGTTTAATTTCCTTCCAGAACTCTCTCAGCATGTCATCTTTCCTCTCTACGTTTCCATGTAAGTTTGTGTAAATAGGAAAGGCACAGAATTCCTTATCATTCCAGAACTGGGGAAAAAAAAACAAACAAACCAACAAAACCCAACCAAAAAACAAACCCCCAAAACTAAGCAAGAAAAACCTTGGAAAAGCCCATTGCTGCTTCAGATTTTTGATTTGGAACTCTCTGTGGCTCTGCAGCCTCTGGAGCTTCAGATAAACAAAGCATGTTCCAGCTGCAAACCAGCCTGTTGTCGCTTCCTGTGCTTACATAGGAAGGCTGAGTTGCATGGTTATCCAGGTGACAGAAGGACCTATGCCTCTTCTAGGTGGCTGAGAAAGAGCTGGCTGACAGGGTTTAGGGGTTTGGGAGGAGTAACCACTTTTCCTAGACTTTGCATGCTTGACAGCTCTGGAATGGAGAAGCTCTTCTACTCTTCCCTGGCTTTGAGACATGCAGACCCTTCCTGCTTTGTCTACCTATCTTTGAAGATGAATTTTCCCTTCTGCTCTGCAAGTCAAGTTAGCTGTGCTCTGTTAAGCGATCATGAAGGCAGAGATCCCAACAGCTGGAGCAGGCAAGAGTTACATTTGCTCTGAGCCCTTATGAAGTGCTAATCTCTGTGGTGACCGAGTGACCCAGCTTGAAGAAGAGATGGAGCGGACGATGAGGGACATTGCAGCAGACATGGGAAAGGCTGTACATGGGGTAAAAGTGGAAAGTTGTGGGAAAAGCAGCACTTCTTGCGTATGAGGTTAAAGAAGAAGAAATGGTCTAAACAGGAAGTGAGTTCAAATTTGTGCTTGGTACCTTGTCACTTAAATATTGATTAGTTTCCACCTGCAACTTCTGTATATAGCTTAGTGTATTATTACTTCTATGAATGACAGCATATGCATTTTATTTTGGGTTCGTAATGCAAGTGGCATAAATTCTGTAGAACTTAAACTCGTGCCCATTTCACAATTTAGTATTTCTTTCCACTGTTAAATTGCTATGCATTATGGTTTAATATCTTTTGGGACAATCTGGACTACATGGCAAGCTGTGGTAGAGGAAGTGTGTGTGTCTATTACTCATGATTTTAAGCATAACTAATCTCTCTTTGTCTTTCTGCCTTTCCCATTTCATAAGTTAATCTCAATCGTAGCTTCAGAACCACCAATTCACATGTATGAGCAGTTTCTCACCTGTGCAGCCTCTCCTCTAGCCTCTGGTAATGATTGCTTATGAAATAAATACGGGATTCACAGTCTGGTTCAAAAGATTTTGGGAAGCTTTGTCAGTACTTTACATTTTTCAAGGATGCAGGGCACAGTACTTTCAGGCCAGGTTCTGATATCCCTTCTTAATGAACAGTTTCCACTGCAGTAAGTCCAAATCCAAGCTTTGAATGTAGCAGATCTGATAAAGTCAGCCAGATTTGCCCGTTTTTTGCTGTTACTGTGTCCTCTGTGAACTTCAGTAATGTTTTTTTATTATGTTTGTGAGATAATCCTATTTTTTTTCTGCTTATTTCTAACAACTCTGAAGGCCAATGATTATAGTATTTTCTGGAATGAAGGTTGTGTTTGGAGGCTGGGGGGATGTCAAGCTGGTTTTTGTCCTTTTGTTTTTAACCCCTCTTCCATAGAAGACACAGTGTCCTACAGACAGATAGAACAATGCTATATTCCATTTTAGCATCGAATCACAAGCGGGGTCTTTGGAATTAAATTTGGCGAATTGCCTGGATATGTTCAGTTTTCAACAAGCGCTGCTTTGTGCATTAGCACCCTACGCTTCCTCCCTCCCTCCCCCCAATGCTGCCACTGAAGAGGAGAAACAAAAAAACCCAAAACAGAATAAAAGCATCTGTTAGAGAGAAAATAGGGAAGAAAAAAGGGATGAAAAGAGGAGGAAAGATGTTTTCCAGAACAGCTGTCAAATCTGTCAGAAGAGCTGGACATAATTTTTAACTTAGTCATGCTCCCTGAGTATCCAATTACATATGTATAATTTTTTTTTTTTTTTAATTATTAATATTAGGTGCAATGTAGATCTGACCCAACTTTTTATACAGAATGCAGCTCAGTTTTGAACAGAAAGTTTAAATGCTCATTTACCGGAACTTTGAACCCAGGCACGAATATGTCGGTATTTGACACTAATGCGTTCTTTTTTTCATGTGTGTGCAATTGAAAATGTGCTGTGGTAAGAAATATAGATTATTGAGCATAGTAGCTAGGTGAAGCTTTGACAGACTTTAAGATGCATGTTAAGACTGTATTTTACTAAACATTAACGTTTGCGCTGCTTTGTTTTAATTTGCTGAAGGATAAATGGAAATGTCAAGCTCAAACGATTATTTTCCTTGAAAGAGATCTGTGAAACTATATCTCATGACCTGAAAGAAAGAAATCTGTGAAGAAAAGTACTGTCCTACTGTGGGTAAGATAGTTGTTAACTTATTGACAAAACAGTAATTAAAGACCTCCCTCCCACCCCCTGGTACTTTGTTTTAGTTAGGTCAAGCAGTGTGATTGATCGCACATCATAATTAAGGTACCATTTTCACTCAGCTAAAAAATGTTTGTCTGTTATATTCAATGTAGTGTGTTGTTTCTGTCTACCTACATAGCAAAATTTCTGATTTAAATGAGGATATATACCTAAAATAAACCATCCTACAGTGTCTGCACCCAGTACTGCATTCCAAAGAGGAAGGAATCATAAATAAATGTGCAAATGAGCTAACCTTAAATGAGAGAGGCGAGTACAGAGGAGGTGGCCCTCTTTGCTCTCCAGCTGTGCTAAACTCGTAGGAGCTGGGGTCACCAAGCAAAGCTGAAAATTGAGAGCTGTGAAGCTGAAGGGAATTCTTGTAATTCTTTTGAACTGCAGGCAAAATTATTTCACAGTGAAGATTATACCAGGGGAATGTATAAGCTCAAATATTTTAAATTTAGAGAGGGAAGGGAAATCCGTAGTCAAATAAATGGCCATAACAGATGGTGGATTTTTTTGCATTTGTGTTTTATTTTTGACCCAAGGATGCAGCTCTGAAGCAAATCTCATTTACCCTTATGCGCTGAGCTTTGGTTTGAATCTCGGAGCTGTCCTGGAGTCCACAATCTGGGTTCATTTTGGATGAAACTGGACTAAAATGTGCCCTCCAGGAGGGCATGTGCAACATTCCCACCACTGAGTATTGCTCAGTTCACGGCATTAGGCTAGAGCTGTCTTTAAGTTACCTCTCCTCTCCTATGGAATTACATGATCTATGAGTACTGAAACCTCAGCAGCAACTGTTTGCCCTGCAAGTCTGCTGCTGCTGTCACTTCTCAAAATTGTTTCTCAGTTTCTCCACTTAAAACATGTTGACTGAGCTATAGATAGCTTTTGTGATAAATTTGCACATGATTTTATCATGCATACAATATGCAGGTCTATTTTAAGAAGATACATAATCTGAGGTTTTTAATTTATTAGAAGATGGAAGATGACTATTTTTAAACAATAAATGAGTTTAAAGTTACACTTTGTTTGAATGAAAAGCACATCCTTTTGATGTACTCCACACCTTCAGCACTTACGAGTTAACTAAAACAGGCTTAAATAAAACTGTCTAACAAACCTGCCTTAAAGGGAGGTGTATGTGTGGCTAGTAAGTAGTTTGTCCTGGGTTCAACTGTAGCAGTTATTTTTCTCCTTCTTAGTAGCTGGTGCAGTGCTGTGTTTCGGCTGTAGTCTGAGAACAACACTGATAACACATTAATGTTTTTAGTTGTTGCTAAGTAATGTTTGATCAAGGACTTTCTCAGTCTCATGCTCTGCCAGTGAGGAGGGGCACAAGAAGCCGTGAGGAAGCAGAGATGGAACACCTGACCCAAACTGGCCAAAGGGGTATTCCATACCACAGCACGTCATGCCCAGTATAGAAACTGAGGGGAGTTACCCGGAAGGCCCAGATTGCTGCTCGGGTCGGGCCACGTATTGGTCGGTGGGTGGTGAGCAATTGTATTGTGCATCACTGCTGTTTATTGGTTTTTTTCCTTTCCCCTTTTGGTTTTTTATTTTCTCCCCTTGTTATTTCCCTTACCATTATTATATTAGTAGTAGTAGTACTTTTATATTCTGCTTTAGTTATTGGACTGTTCTTAACCCATGGGATTTACATTCTTTCGATTATCCTCCCCATCCCACCTGGAGGTGGAAGTGTATGTGTGTATGTGTTTGTGTGTGTGTGTGTGTGTATGTGTGACTGGACTAGCAAGTAAATTAAATGAGCAGGAATATAAGAGTTAAATAAAAAAAAAAAGCTATTTCAATATCCTCTAATTCTGGGTGCTTAGCTAGTGACTGCCACTAATCTGATTTGTCTTTCTTTGAAACCTGACAGAAAGCATAAGCTGCTTGGGTATATGCTATACACAATAATCACGTAGATGATAAATCAGTGTAAACCTCAGCATTGGTTTTCAAAGGTTGAAAGTAGTTTTACTTTTGAGGAAAATTAAAGGAAGTCTTTTATTTAGTTTTTAATTTGCTTTTGTGGTACATTCCACCTACCACACAGCCTCCCAGCCATGTTTAGGTAGCTGACCATGGTTCAGAGTAGTGTCTATGCCAAGGATATGGTGCATGTGAAGTATGGAAAGTCAGAAGGTAAAAGGTATGCCACAAGGAAGTGAAGTTACTGTGACTTACTTCACTTTGGCTTTTAGCTGCTAGACACTTTTTTTGATTTGTAATAGTTTCTGTAGTTCTCTCTTTAAATTGTGTTTCGATTTGACAGAGTAGAACTTGGGAAGAAGTAAAACAACGTGCTGCTAAAACAGTGGTGTTGAATAGGCTGTAGCACAGCTTCTCAGCTTCTAGAGAGCTCATTCAGGTAGAATACTGAAGGAAATATGTCAATATTTTTAGTGACACTGGACACAGACCAGAGCTCATTGCAGCTCAGTAGGTGAAACCTGCATCTCTTGCTGGGCCTGATGAGGGCTGTGGCTCTTCTGCACCAAGTCCAGGTCTGCTCAGAGGGGAGGCTGTGCAGAGCAGGTAGATGCAGCCAGTGGTGGCCATGTCCCATGCAAACAAAAAGAGTGTGGCTCATTAGGGTTGGATCTGTAGGGTGAAACAGCTGTTGATAAGGTCCTAGTGTCCTTGCTGAACATGTTGGTGGAGTGTGGAGGGTTGTGTCAAATTAGGTTTGGTGAGAGCCTGAAAACTGAGTGCATTTACACAGTTGGGGCACACAGTTTAGTTTCATTAAAAAGAAAGACAGTTTTGTGCTCTGAGACTATACTGCAGTGTGAAACAAGGTGTGGTAACTGGGAAAGACTGGGAGATTTGTGTCAGAACTGCACTTGTTATTTCATCTAAATAGTAATTGGGAGGGATTGTAGTATAGGTGCTCCCTAGCTGTTCAATCCCTGTGTGTTTTTTTTTTCTAAGAGCACTGATTTGGCCTGTTCATTTTTTCGTTAGTGTTCCCTGGCTATTGAATGGGTTCCTGCAATGTCCCTAGCTTTTTTAGTTTTTTGGTTTTGGCTGGAGCATATCACTTGGTTATAATTCAGATGATATTGTCCATCACTACTAAACTGCAGTGTTGCCTTTGTCAAAACTTGGCCCCAGCTGTTCACTAGAGTGGTGTGAATGGTGTCTGAGTGTGCACATCTGGTCATTTTGGAACACGTCTAGTACATTCCTTTCAGTGCTAGAGTTTAATTTGCAGCTGGAAAGCAGACCAGCACGGCACTAAATTACTCAGTTTCAGATAAATGCTTTCTTTGTGACTGCTTTGTGAAAATGATTTATGGGAAATCTCTGTACCCTGATATGTTTCTTCCCCTTCTTCCGCCACTTGCCCGGAGTCTGACATCCTGCAGCTTGAGTGTTAGTCTTTGCATCTGCTTGCTAAGTATATTATCATTACGTAAGATGAAGATCCGGACCATATAATTAAAGCAATAAACTGAAATACAAATTTAAATTGCATGCCTTTCGGCAGTTGTAGAAATTGAGAAGAATTAAAAATTGTACTTTTGCGGATGAGTACCAGCAACCTGTCTGTCCTGCTCCTGAGGACTGTTTTTGTGATCGGTTTGAGTACTCTTGAAATAAAACTAGGAAAAGGGACTTTCACTGTCTGCAGAGCCAGAAATTTATTCTGGGAAAGTGAAATTATGATTTATTTATTTATTTCCCTATAGAATTGTCGTTGGATGTATTTTGATTAGTAAGGCCGTTTTCAAGAGCGGTGTGGGGGAGTGGCGTGAAGATAATTACTGATCTGACATAGATCTCAGTGATGGTCAGGTTCAGTAAAGCTCAATTTTCAAGACTTAAAATAATAAACTGAAAGTACTTGTTTTCCCTTGCAGGCTCAGATCTTGATATTTCTTTGTAAGCAGTAAGCAAAGAAGGACAAATAGAGGGTGCCTTTTTGCCACAGTTGCATCTTTGACTCTGCTCATCTTGTGACCTTGTCATTGGTAGTGTCTTTGCATCTTGCATCTCCTCTGAGTGAAGATAAGGCTGCACCTGGTTTACTATTTGTAGTTTCTAAGAGGGATCATCTGCTTGGCTTTTCTTTATAATAGTCAACCCATATTAATTATGTTTTAAATCATTGTAAGAAGGCAGTATCACTTACCTAATTCGAGCAAGAGTTCAAACATTGATAGTTACCTGTATTGTGGAGCTGTAAAATTTCTGGGTTTAAGTTACAAAATGTCCTTTACAGTGAGTTGATCTTTTTTTTTCTTCACTTCTTAGTTGACTGGTTGAGAATGCTTTTTGTCCCACCTTCTCCCAGTCTTTTCCTACTTTCTTCATTGCTAGAACCAGCTGGTGCAAGCTGTTTCCTTGTAATTATCAGTTTGCTGCTTTAGCAGTTCTCAAGATAGCAGGCACAAAAAAAGTGGTGTTTCCAGGATCAGTCAAAACTGATGCTAAGTATTAGAGAGATCATGGGAAGTGTGGGTGATGATAACTTGCTTTTTGTCGCCCAGCCTGAATTATTGCACAGTATTGCTGGTTTTTTGCTTGGGAGGTAGGAGGAGAACTTTCAGCCATTTATCTATAGTTTTATCTAAAACCCCTCTTCATTTCATTCTGCTTTCTACAATGACTTTGCAAAATACCTCATCCAGTTCCACCAAAGAGGAAGCCACCTAGTTTTTTATTGGTTGTACCATTGAGAAGATGGATAGTTGAAATGGAAACACAGATGTGCTTCCTTTGTACCCCCATGAGGAAAACTGAGGCAGATTATGGAAGAAGCTGTGTATATGAATTCCTCTCTGGACATATATCACTGTGTACAGTAATCCCTTGAAAAAATTCCTACTAGAGGAAAAGTTATTTCTGTTGTATGTGCAGGCATTTTCCATCTGCCTCATAACAACAGGAGTGCATTGAGTATGCCCTTTGATAAGAACAGGTTGGACTTGTTCACCTCCAGTGACCACCATCACCACCACCTTCCAAATGACTCTGGCTTCATTTGCACAATTCATAACACACCTTTGTGGACTGTGTTGTGGTCCTGTTTCTTACCCTATTTCTCCTACACCCCTTCCAGGGAAGTATGGGTGCATAACTGTGGGAGAGAAATCCCTGGCATGAAAAAGACTTTTCATGCTTGTTATCAGAGTTACTTGAGAAGGTCCTGTCAGACAACTGGTCCTGCAAACTACTGCCAAACTTCACAGGGAAACTTAATTCATCTGTGATTAGTCATGACTTTCTCGGATAAAAAACCCTAAGGCAGATTTTAAATAGATGTTAAATTTCAGTGGGAATGGATTCCTACAACCCTTAGCTGCTATGTGTGACCAGGTAGTGTCACACATAACTTTTTGCAATATCCTGCTGTGGGGTGAAGTCTCTGCAATGAGGTCAAATTTCAGGTCTCACTTAACACACCCTTATCCTCTCCTCCACCCTATCATGTAGTCTTATAGTCTGCGATACTGGTTTTTGTTGATGGCCAACACCTCCTAAATAGTTCATTAATGGAGGATTTAGTATGAATGCATGTTGTTTAAGTGTTATTTAATGAGCCAGGCCATTTTATGAGAATTTATGGTTGACTATGTGATCACTGCATAATGCAAAGACTGGGATACCTTAGATGGAAAATGGAAGTGACATCAAACAACACAAGACAATTTTCCATTTTCACCTTGAACAAGCAAACATTTATTTTAAAGCTTTAAATGAAATTTTAATCATCATCTAGACATTAGCCAGTCACATAAACTGCTCCACCTGTTGTTATCTTTGCTCAAGGATCAGATCACTATTTTAAGAAGGCAGAATAAATAGTACAGACAGTTTTGGGCATTTTCCCCAGCTTGAAAAAAAGCTGTGTTTAAGCCAAGGGATTCTTGTTTTCTGCCACTTTGAATTATCAGTGACTTTTGTGTTTCAATTGAAAAAAAAGGAAACCAAAAAAAAACAAAAAACAAACAGGATGCCTACTACAGTGCTATTTGGGAGTCATGAAATGTGGCTGGGAGCTGAGAACTCGTTAGCCCTGCTTAATTACATAATTACTTGTGTGTTCTTAGTGTATCAAGGGTCTATGGTAACAAGGCTGTGCTTCCTTCTATCAGTCGCAGTTTTCAGTGCCTAAGTTCTCAGTGCCACCATTGTCTCGTTAAGCACATTAGCTAGTAAGAGAAACTGGGGAGCTGCGGGTGCATCTTGGCCTTCTGTGGATCTTTTGTGTGACACTGTGGAATTGCCCAACTCTACAGCTACTTCCATGTACAAGTGCAAGTGTGCAATGTAACCTATATTAGAGGCACACACAAGGTGGTTTAAATTACTGCTTTTCAAAGTGTGTCTTTAGACACCTATTTATTTTCTTACATTGAAGAAAGCTCTTGAATGTTTTGAACCATTGATAGTGCATTTTAACTCCTTGTAAAAGTGAATCTAAACTATAGATGGTGGTTTTTTAGGCAAACTTAGTCATGGAAACTCATCATTGTTACGTGGTTAGGGTTATTGTATTGTAGGTTCATAACCAGACTTTTCCTGAGTGGAAAAATTGTTTATAAAAAGATGGTGGCCAAACAGAGAAAATGCATATGTTGAATAGTTGTGGCATGCAGCCAATACGAATGTGTGGAAAGGACTACATAAGTCTTATGAGATACTGGAAAGATCTGGTCACTAATGAACTATAAAAGACTTTCAGAAATTCCTGGTATTATTTTTGAATTTTCTGTTGCTTTCTGTAACAGCTTTAAGGACACAGATGCCAAAAATCTGTGGATAAAAGTTGTTATGCATTTTCCAGAGCATTACATTTATTTAACTATGTAGTTAAACAAAAAAAAGCAACTTCTACAAAATTTCATTTTTAAAGGATTAATAGATATGAGCATGAAGAGGGAAGAACTTTGTTGTGCTGTCCTTGAGTCAATAAAAACCCAGTGTGATCAACCTCCTTTAACTGACCTGGGGAAATAATTGTTACGCTTTACAAATATTAATTGTTTTGACTGAACAACAAAATACCAAAGGAATTATTCTTTTCTGTCACATACCATGCAGTAAAAGGTAATTGGGCAGCTGAAACTGGTGAAATAATCCTTATTCTCTCTCACTTCCTGGATCAAAAAGGAAATTGCATAGTCGGTGCTCCTAAAAACCTGTCAAATCCCCTCAGATGGGTCTTTGCATTGCTTTGAAATGCAGGAGGTGTTGTCAAGGGGTAGTTCAGTCATGAGACAGGACAGTGGTGATTTGCTGAAAGAGCTTCTCATCTCTTCAGACCTTTTAAAAAGTCCTAGGTTACTATTCACCTCTGGTGAATGTATTTCCCCTCAGTGGTAATCTCCTGTCAGCTATCTAATATAGATACACGCCTGTTGATGAAAGCGCTTGTAAGACAAAATGGAAGTGAATTAAATCCGGTAATCATGACACTGTAGGAAAGCACAGTGATATCTGTTGTCCCGTTGGTTCTCCCCCACATTTGTTTTGCCTGTTCTGAAAAGCCTTCAGGGACTGACACTGTGGGCATCTCTAGGTGACCTGTTCTGGTCCTTACACCTTGGGCAGGGGTTTGTCTTTGTTTTTTCTGTTGTTCCTCTTCCCTCAACCACCGCCTCTCCACAGTTTCCTAATAACCAGTCTAACTTTCTTTCTATCATCATTTTAAGCCAACTGTTCTGTCTGTCCCTGCTGAATAGGGAGGATGATACGCTTTTATCCTCTTTGTGGAAGCCTTTCAGATGTTCAAAATCTTTTGTCATGCTTCCTTCTTTTCTTTGTAGACTGTTGATCTAGTGACAGATGAAAGTCTATCTGAGTCTGAAAAATAAAGATATCTGCAAACCTCTGTGTGCATTCAGTAGCAAGTATGTAGCATAAGCAGTTGTGAGAAAGCACATGTACGTGTCTTTCCTTTCACTTTAACCTTGATTTATGTGGCTTAGTTTAACCTGTCATGCTCAATTAATGACACATAATGGTCAATAACACATAACTAGACAGTGAAGAATGACTTGAAAATATCTGGCAGCAGTAGTTAGCTACACTTATTGGTTTATTCTTGCCTGTTGGGTCCAAGCACCACCTGTGGGTGAACTGGCAAGGGGGGCTTGCTTTGCGATAGCTGGGGTTTGTGACTCTGATGTACACCCAGCCTGGACCCAAACACGTCTATGCCTAGGTCAGTCTCCACAGAACCTGCAATGAAACACCCCTCTGCTTGAGCCAAAGTGGAGAAGTTGAATCTGGCCTTGCTTGAAGGCTGCTATTCTCAATTTTGTGGAGTGCAAAGGGCAAAGAGAGGCCATTCTTGCTGTTTTGGTTCAAAAGGGCCTGCTGGTTCTGGAAAAATTGCTTCCATCCTAGATCCAGTATCAGTTCTAGAGAACCAGGGTTGAGGGTTTGTGGTTTTATGGTTTCTTTTAAAAGTATATTAATGAGGTAAACTGTGCAGTCTGCTTACAGAAGTTCTAGATGTCATTGTCTAAAAGTGTTCCTATTCAGGAAATCAAAAATGTTTTTTAAATGAAAGCTTTTGGATTAAGCAAGAGCTTAAGATATTCTTGCAGTTCCTTCAAGCCTGATGAGGTCATATACATGCATCCACTGGAGAATGTTTCTAGTGCAGTGTCTTTGCGGAATCTGCCAGTGTAAAGCTGCATGGTTGGTATTTGAACAGTTTTATACTGTTTTACTTTTCTTTTTTACACACACCTTTAAAAAGACCTTGTATGCATTTTAGAAGAGCTTGTTGGGTGATGCTACCTAGCACAAGTCAGAAAGCCACAATGTTGGTCTGCTTGTAGCAAGTAACTTAAAGGTAGTGTGCGTGACCAGTCTCGGGTGCTAAAACATCTGGCTGTGGGAGGAAGTGGTCTCCTGTGCACAGTGTTGTTTGGTTACTGTGGGTTGATAGATGCTCAGGGAAAGGTCTGTCCTATCTTAAAAAATGAGACTCTCAGGAAACAGTCTCTTAACTCAGACTGGGACTTCTCACCTTGACACCTACAGCTGAGACATGTCTTGTAAATAATGACCATACATGCAACAATCAGCACCCAACTTTATCTTATTTGGGATCTATAGTCAATAGTATAATAGAAATAAAAAAAAAATCATATTAGAGAGGGAGGTTTTTTTGGTTTTGTGGGTTGGTTTTTTTTGTGTGTGAGCAATGTTATGGAAAAGCAGTAAGAAAAAAAGACTAGTATTCAAAGGTTGTGTAAAATAAATGGTCTCTGTAAACCTATTGGCATACTGCTCATCTTCTGATCCTCCCTCATGCCACAACATGGAAGTGCACATAGGTAGAAAAGGGAGAGTTGGAAGACTTCTGTAGTATTTGAAGTTGTAATATTGCTTCAGGATTTCAGTAATAACAGGGACCAGATCACCTTGTTTGAAGCTAGTTAATATTCTTTTAAGCCACCCTGCCCTTAACTCCAATTGTCTTCCTTCAAGAGTGTCAGCCAAAAACATATCCATTTGAGTATATCTCCCTTACACAACTCCTCACCTACAGAAAATATACACTTGGTGACCATATGTAATTAGCTTGCATTTCAGACTGGAGTTTATGTTGGTGTGTATAAGCTCTGAAACAAGTCTTGGCTTGAGGTGGCCTTGCCACACTGCATTTGTTAGTCCAGTGGCAATTTATAATTGCTAAATTGAAGCAACCTTGTTTAGTGGTATAGATGTGGCCCTGTGCATGTTTTCTGTGTACTTTGGCCAGTAGCTGTTCCTAAGAAAGGAGAGGGTATAAGGGTGGGACCTTCATATATAAAGGAGTTTGAGATGATAACTGGGGAAAAAGCTGAGAGGAAAAACAGCTAGCCTGTATTACTTTCTCCTAGCAGAAATGGGATTTGACATCAGTAGATAAGGCTTTATTGTAAACTGCAAGAGGATATAGGGATGACAGCTTAACGCCAGCCTCTCTTGGTAAGTATTCACTGGGATTTCTCATTTGTGAATGCCACAGCACTTTACAAGGTGCCCAGGAAATACTGTTGTATTATTTACCATTTTTTTCCACTTGTGCTCTTCTAATAATGAGCTTTGAACTGAAGAGGGGAATTAAAACAAAAGTGAGTAGCACATGAAGAGCTTCTGTTGACTGCCAGTGACGAGGATTGCTTTGATGCCTTGTTCAAACACTGGTCGAGATGTAGCTGAAGACCTGATCCCATTTTCAGTCCTTTTTTCCCTCAGTGTGGGTGAACCCACACACACACTTATGCAACTGAAAACCTGCTCAGTTGGGTTTGTGGTGGCCTCTACTGGTGCTCCTCTGCAAAGGAAAGAGCTCTGCTGTTTATGTTTGCTCTTTCAGAAGCAGAATCACAGAATTATCTAGGTTGGAAAAGACCTTTAAGATCATCAAGTCCAACTCTCATGACCTAATACTCGAGAAAATCTCTCCTTTGTAAGTGAAGGTCAGGGGGAAAAGAAAAGAAAAAAAAGCCCTTCTAGGGCATCAGATGTTCTGGGGAGGCCTTCAAATCAAGATCTACCACTAAGAGTACAGTGCTCAAAGCTTGTACGTGTTCCTCGGCTGAGTATTATGGTTTTGTTTCTTCCATGAGCAGATGTAGCCTGTGAAAGACTAGACCTGAGCCTCAAAGCATAGCAGAGCTCCTGCTGGCTTTGGCTTTGGATTGCAACTGCAGGCTGGTTGGGGTCAGGCAGCTGGGGTGAATTGAGGTGCTGTGTCCCATGTGCTCCTTGGCAAGGCTTGCTTGCGTTGGTTTTACACTACCTGTGGCCTGGCTTAATCTATTTCTGTCCTTCTAAATAATTCTGCAACACAGGTAGTTAAAGCTGTATGGAAGCCTTCCAACTGTTGTGGGTGAAATAAAAGGGATGAATCAAGAAGCCTTGAGATGTTAGCTGGAAACCTTATGTTTATTGCTGAGGGGATGCTTTGAATTCATGTGTGTACAGGGCTCTTCTGTGCTCCTGCTGGGCCAGAGAAAGTGTGTCAGTGGATCTACATGCCAGGGAGAACCTGGAGAGTATTTGCATGGTGGGGAGAAGCTGGAGCTGGGGCGAGAAATGTCATGAGAGGTTGTGCCTCCATCCTTTTCAGCTGAAGAGCAAGGCATTGCTCTGAACCACAAAAGGCCTTCTTTTTTCAGGTTTAAATGACTCTTCATGTGCTTCTGAGCACCAAATTACTGTTTTTAAAGCCCTTTTGCCAGTAACTTGTGAGTGGGGGAGAGGGGATCTCTTGGTGGTTTGTCAATTAGGTGTGTTTAGTTTTTGCTATAAATTAGAGAAGTTAGTGAGCTCTGTGTGCTGGTCCCTTCTGACAGTTGTAATGCAACAAAGGTGCGTGCTCTTATCTTTGAGCTGGGTTTGTTGTTTCTCCCCCCCACCCCGCCCTGCCAGATGCCCGAAAAATGGGCTCTGGTGCTGGTAGAGCAGAGAGTCAGACCTTCTTAAATTGTTCTGTGAACTCAGCTGCTGGGTTTTCAGTCATGCTCATGAAGACAGCAGTCTGATGCAGAATGTTGGGCTTTTGAAAGTCATGACCCAAAAGCACACTATTTGTTTTTAAATTGTGTGCACTTTGGGTTTGTCAATTTTTCCTTGTTTTGAGTTGCTAAAGGTTATGTTCTTAGGCTTTTTCTTAGAAAACATGAAGGCTAAGAAATTTGGGTTTGTTTTGTTTGGGTTTTTTTAAACAGCTTACAGCTGAGGTTTAACAGTTGAGAAGCTGAAGCCCTGATAAAAGCACTGAATATCATGAGACTTGAAATAAAATCATGAGATGGCAGTGTTGCTTCTAGCAGCTGATCTTTTTGGCAGTGCTTCATATTCTAGGTCTCTGTGCAAATGCTTTTTCCTTGCTACACCCCCTATATTGATGAATTACAGCCAAGACTAAATGCATGATTATTTCCACTATCTAACCTGTTTATCACTTCTGTGTTGCTTCTGGATTTGCCAGCTGAAGTTCTCACAGGCACAAATTAGTGTACTTGTTTTCTTGGCAATGCATGGATTTTGAATATGGTTAAATATGCTTAAATTAATCTGACATCTGGGGATGTGGGTAGTGAGAACACGTTTCTATGTTACCAGCTAACTTTAGCCTTGTAGTTGAGGAGGCTTTCTCTAGCTAACAGTGTGTGGGGAGCTTGTAGAAGAGCCCTTTGGAGACAGCAGCCAGTGTTGGCCATGCTTTGGCAGTGCTGGCAGTTGAGAGAGCCCGAAGGGACCTGCCTCTTGACTGATGTGCTTCGATTTAAACCAACCTGTTTCAACCATAAGGGCATCATTAGTCTAACAGCAACCGGGGAGCTTTCCCTGTCAAGTTCGAGTGATTCTTCAACGCTTTCTGGCTTCTTCTGTGCTTTGCTTTCAGCCCGAGTTTGTTCAGGCATGCTATGAAGGACAATATCACCAGTGCTTGTTGAGGGTAGCACTGATCTGCAAAAGTATGCTGTGTCAGGCTAGTGCAGCCAGTGCTTTGTAAGTTTGTGTTTAAATGTTTAAAACTCTGCTTCCTTGGGCTTGACAAGTACATCAGAACTCAGCTAAGACCCTGAGAAGAGGTTTCTGTGAAGCCAATGTCACGTGTCACTTGTTTATCATAGTCTGTTGGCACTGTAATAACACCACAATGCTTTCATATTGAGCTTAAAAAAGGTATCAGCATACTTATGCTGATCCCTTTACCTAGGATCCAGTCCCAAGCAAGATTCTTCTCTGTGGGTCGAAGGGTAACTATGCCCTTTACTTACTTTTTTTTTCCCCTGTTGCTTTTATTCTTATCCCAAAGCGTTCCTGCAGTTAGAACACTCAAATGGTGACATTTTGTTTGTTTGAGCCAGAATAATGGCTGCTAACACTAAACTTGAATAACACTGATGTCCTTTGAGCAGGGGGATGCAGAAACATTTCCTGGCTAGACAGTAAACCAAACTGGCACAGGGATAAGCTTTTAAGCAGCTTGCTTGCTGTGTGGGCTACCTTCTCCATGGACTGCAAGGGTGGGAATTTCACTTCAATATGTGGTTCCTGTGCATAGACATCAACTTGTCTTACTTTTACACAGATGTGTTCAGGAGAATAAAGCCTGGGGTTTGTTACTGGCTCTTGACTGAGGCTAAGCATGGTGGTACCAGCAGTTCAGAGCTACGGTAAACTCAGGTGATGGAGCTTGACTTTGTGTGATATGGTGGTGGCAGCCTCTTGGTCCCCCGTATTGCTATAAGACTGTGAAAGCAATGAAGTGTGGTCTAAGAGTGTGAACTCAGGAGGAACAATTGTAAAGGTGGTGGGTTAAAATAGGGCAATGACATGTAAAAATATTTTCCCTAGAAAGAACCTTCATGCCCTTTAGAATGGAAATAAGGATGGCACCTACGTTCTTCTGCTCGGATCCCCAGTGCACATTCATTGTCTTGGTTTCAGTAATTTTTAGTAGAATTCAACTTCAGTTTCTCCCAGATGAACAAATAAGAATTGAACTAACTTAAAGGAAGATTTTTCTCTCTTTGGAATACACAGATATTAAAAGGAAAAATCACTATAGGTATTAATGAGTTGCAGATACTGTTCTATGTCTTGTTTAGAGGCATTTTTGTATTACTGAAATCTGTGCACAGCTGTTGATCAAGGTCTGCAGCATGTGTCACAGCAAGGGTTAATTCTGTGAGGCTGTAATTTACAGATAGGAAAGGATTCAGGATTTCAGGGAAAATTTCAGTGGTAAATTCCAAGTACCCACTAACTTCTTTAGTATAGCAATTCCAAATCCTCAGGGAGTATAAAAGCTGCAAAAAATGGCCAGGCTCGCACGATCTTTCTAAATAGCATCTGCTTTTGTCATTCTCTGAGTCAGAACACTGGGCTAGATGGCTATTGCTCTGACACAGCTGGGCATCATTACTTACATTTTTAAGCAACAAAAAATTCCCATTCTCATGTTCCCACGAACATCATGCTATAGATATTTTTTCCTCTGTGTATACATATGGACACATTTATTTCCTGGGGGATGTATGTACCCTCATAGTGCTTATCTTCCCATGCTATTATTTCAAGACTAGTCAATGGCTGCAAAAGATAATTCTCTGAACAGGAAGAAGTCAGGTCTAGTTTCTTTCAAAGCTTGTCTCTGGCACACTTCTCATTAGTTGAGGGGAGGCTCTGGATAAAATATATGTATAACTGGATATAATCTCCATGAAAACTTTCTGAGCTGTCTTACACAGAGAACCTTCAATGATAGGTTTGTTAAAACTTTGTCACCTTGTTCTCAGAAATATCAAGTGAGGCATTTCGTCTTCATTTTCTTAAGTGGATTAGCTCTGGCATAGCTGTGATGCTACTCAGTCTTCAAGGTGGCTTCAAGGTTGCAGTGTCAAAGGCATTAGCAATATTGCTCTCAAAATGTGCCTGCTAGCAATCTGCAGTATTAATAATAAACAAAATTAAATGAGTCCATGTAGAAAAATTTTACAGGGAGTTTGATCTTTTATCACAGTGTGCAACTTTTTTGTACTTTAAAAGTTACAGAATTTGGAGGTTTTGGTTGTTGGGGTTTTTTTAGCAAATGTCCTGTTCCAGAAACTGTTGCAGCTGTTTGACAATCATTGTATCTAACTCGGGTAGTGTTGTAACCAAAATTCTAGTTCAAGGTTGTAAAGAGACTAAGCACAACAGTATTAAAGTGGGATCCTCTAATAGCTGAGGGCGTTTATGGACACATAGGTGGAGGGAGGAAATGAAATCCTGTGCTCGGGACTGATAACTGGGAGCCTGGCTTGAATTTGCCTCATGGCTTTGTGTTGCCCTGGATTTGTCTCTCAATCCCCTCAAAGCTGGGGATGGAAAACACTCGTTTCACTGACGAAAAGGAGAGGGGCTTTTTACAAGGACGTGTGACAGGACAAGGAGTAGTGGCTTCAAGCTGAAAGAGGGTAGATTTAGATACTGAAAAAAAAAAAGAAAATAAAAATTCTTTACTATAAGGGTGATGAGGCACTGGAACACATTGCCCAGAGAAGCTGTGGGTGCCCCATCCCTTGAAGTGTTCAAAGCTAAGCTGGATGGAGCCTTGAGCAACCTGGTCTAGTGGAAGATGTCCCTGTCATGGTCCCTTCCAACCCAAACCATTCTATGATTCTATGAAAAGGAGTTTTGAATAAATGTTTCTTTAGATGTGCAACTTCCACAAACAGGGTAGTACAGTGTCTGTCCGACTGTTTCAGGTAACAGGTGACAGTGTTGCAGAGTGTAGAATAAACAAACTTTATGCCTCACTTTGAAAATGGTTTAAATTACTGCTGTTCTCACACAGATGTTGGCTGTTGGAAGCCTGCTTTGGGATTATAGCGTTATGATTCAGAGATGCCATCATATCTTATCCAGTGCTGTTTATCCATCTGTGCTGACAGTCTTCTCCTGACTCTGCATGGGGACAAAAGGGAAATACAAAAGTCTAGATCTGATGATCGGCACTATCATTCTCATACTTCAAAGGCTATCGCTTGCTCTTGTCACCTCCTGCACTATTTATGTTGTATGTAAATCATCTGATCCATGTTGTGCTCCTGATAATTCTCAAGCTATTTGCCAGAGTTGCTCATCACTGTCCTTGCTGCCATGGAAACAAATTGTTCCCAGTTTCATAGGAAGAATATTTTCTTTTTCTGTGACAGCTTTGATTGTGATGCATCAGAAATTGAGAGGCCAGGCATCGTTCTCTATAACCAGGTGCTCTTGGAAGAGTTTTTGGAGGAATACAGGATGGGTGATGCTACTTAACATTTGTTGTTTGTTCTGTTTGGAAAATCAAGCGAAAGAAGGGGAGGATGGGTATTCAATCATATTTGCTGCTTTTTGTTAAGGGAAGTGCAGCCTGAAAGTCTTGCTGCAACACATCATTTTAAAAAATGAATGACTGCCATTGTCCTTCGCCCATCCTTTGCGTGTCCTGACAGCATGACTAGTGTGTTCCCATTGACTTTTGCTCTGACAACATTGAGGAGTCACTACATCACTACTTATTTAAGCCACATTTGACCTTTGCATCTTTTTGAACAAGAAGTGATGAGGGGAAAAACCAACCCCTTTCCTAATTGCAGTATCCCAAGCATACATAAATGGTATGTGCCTGCTCTGTGCTAACCTGCAACCAGATTTTAACTAAGTATGTTTCCACAGGCATGAAAATTGATCAAATAATTTTTCATTCTTATGCATGTGAACAAACAAGGTATTCTGACAAAAACTTGGTCTGGATTTGAATTCTTGCACAGACAACTCTGTTGACTTTCATTGTGCATTTTTATGCACATGATTTCTGGTCCCCACTTGGAGTACTGTGTCCAGCTCTGGGGCCTCCCGCATAAGAAGGATGTGGACCTGTTAGAGCGAGTCCAGAGGAGGTAACGAAGATGATCAGAGGGCTGGAGCACGTCTCCTGTGGAGACAGGCTGAGAGAGTTGGGTTTATTCAGTGTGGAGAAGAGAAGGCTCATGGGAGACCTTAGAGCAGCCTTCCAGTATCTAAAGGGGCCTACAAGTAATCTGGAAAGGGACTTACTACAAGGGCAGGTAGTGATGGGACAAGGAGGAATGACTTGAAGCTGTAAGGGGGGACATATTGATTAGACGTTAGGAAGAAATTCTTTACTGTAGGGGTGGTGAGACACTAGCACAGACTGCCCAGAGAACTTGTGGCTGCCCCATCCCTGGCAGGG
>NW_009932187.1:38993-70441 GCF_000696875.1 Nestor notabilis
AGGGTTTGGAACTGGATGGTCTTTAAGGTCCCTTCCGACCCAAACCATTCTATGATTCTTTGTAGTGGTGCTATGTGCATGTGGAAAGAGCGCCTGATCTGGAAAAGCAATGCTTAGCTAAACTTCTCTTTTCCAAAGTGCACCTAGCATCAGGCTGGCCGTGATCTTGAACATCTGACTGAAGTCTCGGATTTTGACAAAATGTGCCCTGATTTCACTGTTGCTTTATTCTTTCAGTTAAGGGATATTCCCTTCTACCTGTTTCTTTTGTTCAGCTCCTGCAACTTGTCTGAATAGCAGAGAATTCAGTCTAGGATTACAGCAGTTTGCTTTGCTCATTTCTGTCATGGCTGGCACAACAGGAACCTTCTCCCTAATTGAGCCTTGTAGGTGCTAATGCAGTAAGGCTTTTGCTGATCGTGACAGCTTACAGCATATGGTTGCTTCTCAGCAGAACAAGAATACCCTCACACGGCAGAGCTGCAGGGTGGGCAAGGTACGCTCATCAAGTCGGTTGTATTTCCGCATTTCACCACGTGGAGCAAACTTGCACCAAAATGGCTGTGGATTCCCCTCCATGCTACCTTTAGTTGGTTTTTATTCTGCTGCTGTTACTTGTACTATAGGTTTTACCTGTCAGCAAAGTTGTAGCAGTGTTTTAGTTCAGATTGGGTGGGACCGACTGTTGGGACACTTGAGGGAAAGGGAGAGAGGACATAGGAGATGAGGATCATTTTGATTTACTGGCATCACAAACCAGGTCATTGAGTGACAACTGAAATAGGCAGAGGAGAATAAGCTCCCTCACTTCCACTCTGCCTCTCCTTTTCAATAGTTTGGACCTTGACCGTACATTGTTTCAAGCATATCTAAATTAATAGCTCGATTTTTCATCCAGGCGTTTAAATTTGGCAGGAAATGCTGCAGAAAGCAGCTTTGCTTTTTTTTTTTTTTCCCTCTGCATTGAGGGCTTTAATGCAAAGAGACTTCTAACGAGAACAGAAATATCGCAAGCAAATCATTATATTACACACAAGACAATGATCTGTGCTTGTCTTGTACTCCAGCAGTCATGAAGGTAAGCCTTGATGCTGGATGTGGAAATGAAAGTGAACTCTCTTTATGGTTTTCCTGTGATTTACAGCTGATGAAACTTGATGGTGGAATAAAAGAAGAGAAAGCTATCAAAAATGCCCTTCTGTCTAATAGCATAAGCAAGTGAGAGGTTGCCGATGCCCTGCCAGGAAGATTTGGTGGCGTGGCATGTGCTGCAGTTCTCAGTGATCCCATTTTGAGGCGGATCAGGTGCAGTGCTCAACAGACGCTTCAGAGTGCTAAGTAGTTGGGGGCGAGCGGGTGAAACACTGACTGACTTGTGTTGGCAGATGGGAATTCAGGGATTCATTAGTCATGCTATAGTCTCTTGTTTTGCAGTGTGTCATGATGAAAAGAGAGAAAAGAGTTGCCTTTTGATAGCTGAAGAGGGCTTTTTACTGCAGGCTGAAGGCCACTGTGCTTGAACGATGTTGTCTCCCACAACAGTTGATCATCAAGATAGTCATGTTGCAGATCAGGGAGACATATGTGATGGGATTAGGATCAGCAGGCTCTGTTAATTATGGAAAGTGGACTGTTGGACCTTATTTTGGAATAAGCAGAGAATGGTCCAAAAAGATGCTATCTTAAACACATTTTCCATAGCTAGGAGGACCTTATTCAACTACAGCATAAACACGCAGTACTTTAGTTCTCATCTGACCAAATTAGGGGCTGTTCCTGTAAAAATCAGTCAACTGGAAGTTAAAAATACTTTTTTCCAAACATTCTACTTAATAGTACCTTTATGACACCCAGATTTGGGGTCTATATCTATCTTATGTCACTCTCTTTCCAGAAGGATGTAGTGTGCTTTAAGAGAAGCTTTGTCTTGCAATTCTTCAGTGATTCACTTTTTGGGGGAAATTGAGTCTAGACCTGTGCTATCTGTCAAAGAAACACAGTGTGTGTGAGGCACACTGTCCTGGTCACATAGTCTTAATTTTAGATTGCAGGAGGGAGGAGGAAGACAAACAAATCTTTCCAGCCACCTACATCATCAGTATTGAAGTCACAAATGTCTAAAAGGGTGTTAGTAGAAATGATTAGCAATGAAATCATCCATTTAAGTTAATAGATGGGTAAATATATGATGAAGTGAAAGATGCCATAAAATTAATAGTTGGAGAGACATGAATATTTGTAACCTTGCTAATGTCTGTGGCAAAATAAAGTACTCTTGAATAAATTAGAATAGCAATGAGAGGAACAAGCTTATGAAAAGTTTGAAGTATGTTCTGTCAAAATTGGGCGACATTTCTTAATTGGTATCTCAGAGGTATGCTTCTGCCTGAGGAAGCATGGACAAGCCTTGTGAAGGCATCTGTCCAAGGGGAAACCGAGTTAATGCGTGCCAGGTTGCTTGGTAAAGAGAGGAGTGCGAAAGCCCTCCATGCAGTCAGACCAGTTTAAAGGGATTGACTGCTGACAGCCCCTAGGCTAGAGCCCTCCAAGCTTGTTTTCACTCCTTCTCCTACTGAAATGTAGGTAAATAAAAATGTTTAAAATAAGTGTTCCTTGGTGAAGTAAGTGCAGTTTCACCTGATTCCTTCAATATCTTGGCTGCCTCCTAAGACATGTAATGTTGTGCTTTCCCCATGCTCTCTTCTGTCCCTGTTGCTTTGCAAGCATTGGAAATTTTTCACATTAACAGTCAGCAACTATTCTTTGAGTTGCAGTGCTGCTCACAAATATTCTTCTGACTTTTAAAAGAAGGGGCATAAACTGCCTTTTTTTTTGACATTACAGGTAAGAATGATATTTGGAGGTGATCCCAACCTATGCTGTTCTTGAATTAATCTGGAGAGGGACTTTTATATAAGGGCAGGTAGTGATAGGAAAAAGGGGAATGGCTTTAAACTGAAAGAGGGTAGATTTAGGTTAGACCTAAGGCAGAAGTTCTTTACTGTGTGAGTGATGAGGCACTGGAACAGATTGCCCAGAGATGCTGTGGCTGCCCCATCCCTGGCAGTGTTCAAGGCCAGGTTGGACAGGGCTTTGAACAACCTGGTCTAGTGGAAGGAGTCCTTGCCCATGGCAGGGGGCTTGGGACTAGATGATCTTTAAGGTCCCTTCCAACCCAAACCATTCTATGATTCTGAGGGGACTGAACATTTCTCTGTTAGCTATGGGGGTCCAACACAAGTAGCTCACTGCTGAGCCTCTCCAGGAATGATGACTTTGGAGTGCCTAAGTAAAAATCAAAGGACCATGTTTGTACATCTCTTAAGGAGCTGCTTCTGTGCAAGTATGACCAGTGTCCTTGCAACACTGTGAAGATCTAGCCTGGTCAAAACTGAAACCTTGTCTTTGAATAGCTTCTGGATATACGTACAGTGCAGGAGCAGCTTTTGTACGTGTGTGTGGGGGGAAGAACTGAAGCATTCGGTATTTCCAAAATGTTCTAACCATACTGTCAGTGTTGCTTAGCAGCAGAGGGTTTAAAATAGCGGTATTACTCAACAGTGTGAGCCACATTTGCACATGGTAATGTTCTGTGTCCTGTATTGACTTGCTGCATTATAAAAGTGATAAGTTAATGTAAGGAAAGTGAAGATAGCTCACCTCCTCCTCTCTTAACTTGATGAACAAATGACTGAACAGTGACATGTCTTCCTTATGGTTTCAATAAGCAGATGTCCAGTACAGGCGCGCCATGGTGTTTTGGTCCCCATACATGTGTGCATGCAGACCTCACTTGGGTTTAAAGGCCTTTCACACCTCTGTTTTCCTATGAGAAAGTTTAACTCTCAACCCAGCAGCTCACACTGGTGCTGGCTGTGCTATTAATGCAGCATCATGTGGTTTGGGGGCACTGGCAACGAACAGTGGGGGCAAGAGCAAGTGCAAATAACACTCACTGATCCCTTAGAAGTCCACCTTCTCAGTCTTTGTCAGTGTATGTTCCCACTACTCATCTGCTTCCTGGTGATTTGGTCTTCTGAAGTGAAGTGAAGTATCTGAGGCGGAGGTTTTTCATGCACCATCTGTGGGATGGTGCATCCCCTGGGGTAAGAACATGCAGGACTGCAGCTGTACTTGCTGTCTGCTCCAGAAGAGTGGAATTACACTGGTGAGGCCAATAGATCATGGTGGCCAGAATGGAGAGTTTGACCCACATGTCAAGGAATTTAAGAGTTTTGTCCTCTACAGGATTAAACTAAGGGTGGTTAGTGCTTAAACTGTATGGTAGCCTACTGGAAAATATTATTTGCTGTGGTAAAGATGAACAGCCCAGTATATTACATGTTTTACCTGCTTTGAAGAGCTTCAACAGTTGCTTTAGAGCTATGGAAATATTCCTTTATCATTGCTAATGATGTTTCTAACAAACATGACTACGTATTATTGTGTCAAAATACGGCTATATTTTAAAGCCCTGAAGTTAATTAAAATAGCAACTGGATCTGTCGTTTGTATTTTGTATTCTGTACCATGGAAATAAAATGTTTATCAGATGCAGCTGCTTAAAAGCTGACCTTAAAATAAGGAAAATGTGTTCCTTAAGCAGATCTCTCTGTTTTTTTCAATATTAAGAACCATATCCTATTTTGTCAGTGAAGGCTCATAAACAACCCATCTTAAATTACACAGTTAGAACATCATTTAAGTTTATGGCTGTTTTATTCACCCTTTGCCTGAAGTGTGGGCCATTTTATGATAGGCATTGTCTCAAAACACAGTATATGAACACTGGAGGAGTATGGCTGTTAAGTTTAAATCTAAGACTGGACTGTGTGCAAGTAAAATGCTTCATTCAACCACTTTCAGAAAGAAATCTGTTAATGCTTGTGAGAAATAGCACAGTATAAATTGTGGCAATTAATATTAATTTAAAAAGCTAGTTTAATGTTTTTAAGGAAGAGAGCCAAGCTCAGCGCAGGTATAAATGAAGTCAACTGGTTTGGGTTGGGGATAGCAGTGGATTTAATACTTCCATAATCTCACCTGCCATTACTTTACCAGTATAGCAACTTAAGGTCCAAGAGACAAGGACACTGGGGGAAAAAAAAAGATTGTGCAACTGTTTGCTTGGAAAGATGATGGTTTTCAATTGTTAAAATAAACTAAAACGAAACAGACATTACATTTTAGTCAGAAAAAGGACACCTGATATGCCAAGGGCTGATGCATTTTTTCCCCCCAAATGGTTACTGAAGACTTGAAGGTCATGACAGACCTCGTATTTCCCTGCACACATGCTTTGTACTACAGAAAGCAGCGAGCCTCTTCAGATGTCGGTTGCTAAGAAAACTATGCTTCTGTTTCCTATTAGACAAGCAGGGTCCTGTGAAACCGTCTCAGCAACCTCCTGTAGCTTTGGTTCAAAAGTTCCTGTTGGAGGTGCTTTCACGGGAGTCCAACTTCCAAATTCTTCAGGTGTGCAGAAGACGGTGCGAGTAATTTGTGCATTATTGGCTTTTCCTATTTGGGCCATATGCTACCCAGCTGATGTACAGAATGCCACATGCAGACCCAGGATGTTGCTGTCCTGTGCTGTCTGGTGTGCCTCTGAGCTGGCAAAGTGTTTTCAGTGAGTATGATTCAAGGGTGGTGCTTAAGTACCCATTACAAAGGGGAGAGAGCTTTTTTCAACTGGGATCTCTGTCAGTCAATTGTTCTGAACAGATTCTCAACTGGAGGAGAGGAAAAGAGAGAGATTGGAAAGCACTTGGTCCAGCTGAGTGTCACATAGATATTATTTATCACTTCAGATTAGTCCCTAAACAAATCATTTTCCCATGTGTGTGTGTGTGCTATAACAAGGACTTGAAATGTTTATTCCATATTCCAGAAGTATCTTGTTCTCGTGGCTTCTAGTAACAATGCTCATCTATGACCTGTTTCCTGGATACTTTCCAATGAACACAAAATGTGTTTAGTTAGAAGAAAGCAGTTGAATGACAATTAGTTGGATACATACTCAATATTGTCCTTTACATAACCGCATGCCCTTACTGATAAACTTCACAGAGATGAGGAGGATTTCTTCTGTTTGATGCAGATCAAAATCTTGCTAGAGCTTGAAGCTGTTCACAGGTAAGCAAAACTAGCAGTCAGTAGCTGTCAGTTATAGGACTCATCTGGGCTTCAGTAGGGCTTGGATTTGGTCCTTTGAAAGTATTGTTTCCGAATGTGTGCCTGAAATGTATGTTTCTCAGGCTTGCATGTTGCCTTAGATTATCAGTTTGTTTTCTTGGAGATTTGGTGACTATGTTCAGAAGGAGGGATGAGATACCAATTAATTCTGCAACCTTCTATAACTGTCCTAAACACTGGTTTCCTCGTTCCCTTTTTTTTTGTATCTGTGCATGCATAGGATCATGAATGTCAGCCTCTCAAGCTGGTTGTGGTGGAAAGGAGGAAAAAGCTCCGTGTTCGAAATGCTGCTGGCACGAGCCCAGGTTTGCCATGAGTGTCTTGCATTTGCCTCTGAGGCCAGACCAAGCAAAGAGACACATTTCTGGGTTCTCTTTGTCTTTAGAAACTAGTTTAACATCTGGAGAAAATACTTCTGTGAAATGCTTATTCCCTTTGGGCAGAGGCAGATGTGGACCTTGTGCAGGCTGCGGGCCAGCACCCGGATGTTTGTTAGCTCTGCTCAGCTGCTCGTCTGACAGCTCCTGGCTCCTGTGGGATTGGCAGTGGCAGCCCTGGGAGACCAGCATCTGTCCTGCCTAGATGTGGGGTGATGAGTGCTTCAGGACAGGCAGGGGGGCAGTTGCCTCTTCCTAGTGGACCCAGAAAAGGACATCTGTCTGTATCTTCTACCTCTAGGTGTGCCTAACATTATTTTTCAGGTCCAATAGATAAGTGGTACATGTTGAATGTGGTGGTATTTCTACTTGTGATTGAGCATAGTGTAAACTACTACACAATTACATTGCTGATGAGGCCTATGCACACGCCTTATCTAAGTGTCTAAGGTCTGTTCTTGTGCTTTCACACCTTGCCGATTCAGGATCTAAATAATGAAAACCAGATCTCGGCTGCATAATTTTGAGTTCACTTCCCAGGAGTTTGATGCTTTCCCACAACAGGCCAGTTTTACTCGCTGCCAGCCCTGCAGGTAGTCATCAGCTGTGGGGAGCTCTTATGCGTGCCATCTCCTGTTCCGAGACAAGTTCCTGACTTTCCTTTCATGTTTTGAAGGGAGTTTTTCTTCTAAAAATTGTCCCTCCAGTCAAAAGGACAATATAGTTCCTTTGCTTGTTTTTGTTTAATCCTAAGGCTTCTGCTTCCAAACATGGATCAGCTTTACTCTGTTTCACCCCCCTGGATTAGCAGTTGCTGCTCCCTGAAAAGGCATTGAGCCCTAAGTGTTTCATTAACATTTGCTGTCTGCAAGTAATTAAGGGGCAAACTAGAACATGGAGAGCTATGACTTGTTTGTATTCTATCACTTTGCTGGCTACCTGATAGACATTTATGTTCAAAGAATCTGTTTTGGTCTTCCTTGTTGAGAGAGAGCTTGAGGTGTCACACCAGTGCAGCTTGTCAAGGATGCTCTGTGCAAGTGTACTCCTGACAGCATGTGTATGCAAACTGGTATAGTGTGGTAGGAAAACCTCAACCTGACACAGAGCTGGGATCCATGCATAACTGCTGGCTGAGATGTGCTATTTAGTGCCCTGTTTCTTAAGCCCGTGTTTTGCTTTTGGTGGGTAGAAGTGTCTAGAAATTGATCCAGGAGCTGGTATTTGCAGAAATCAAGCCAAGTGCAAGGTCCACTTAATATCTGGTGGATATATTTTTTGATCTGCCAGTGTATTTTCTAGTGGTCCTTCCTCTGCAGTTTAGATGCCTCAGAACTGCGGGATGGGAGGGTGTGAGCACTGCGGTCCTAGATATCTCCTTGCTGCTTCCTGCCTCCTCCAGCCTTTCTCATGTTGCTGTGGCAACTCTGAGCGCCTACAGGCATGGAGCAGTTGATGCCTATCCTTGCCTTCATGCTTCATCATCTTCTGTGCCTCTCAGTTTGTCACATGTTTTAGGGTTTGGGGGTTCTTTTGATCAAGGCTAGAAACTGCTGACTCCTTAGGATGGCATTTGTCTAAGGAAAGATGTGTTAGGTTACTTTTGCCACACTGTATGTTGTGTTGTGTTTGTGTTTGATTAAAATTCCTCTGGCTTCTTTTCCCAGTAAAATGAAGCACGTGGTCATGCAGTGTCCCAGTCACATGGTAACAAAGGACTCTATAACAACATTTCGTTACAAGTCTGTGTATATCACAGTTACTTTCATTTCTAACAAGAAACCCAGAAACAACCCAAGGGAAAAGTCAAATATGTGTACGCTGCTGTCCAGCTATCTGCAGCTGGCTAGAAAGTGTTTTTGCAATCCCTATCCTATGTTTTGTTAAATATTTTCTTGCTCTCTTTTAAATTACAAGACTTCTTTTTTTTTCCAATTTTATCAACTAGTACAAAAATTGAGAATTATACAGAATGTACTTTGCTCTCATTTTCTTCAATTAAATACTTTATCTTTCTCTAATTAAGCTCTTTATCGTGAGGAATTACTGTCGTCTTATAAAAACAATTGCCAAAAGGTTATCTTCCTTTAATAATGGAACAGGAAATTGTGCTAGGGATTACAGGCCCTGTGGAGGCTTGCCAGTAAATCTTCCGCGTAGAATATTTCTAGTCATTGTAATTGCATACTGTGCTTCATGCTAGTGTAGAATCACATTCTTCCCTCGAGTTCATCGTGCCTTGGGTCTTTTATGGTGCTTATGTGTTTAACATGCACTTGCTTCAGCAGCCAGAAAGTAGATTTAAATTATGGAGGAAAAAAAAAGGGCTTATGTTTTGCTTATCTCTATTACTGTTCTACAAAGAATACTAACACAAATGCAGCTACAGACCAGTGGAGGGAAGGACGGCATGCCTGAAGGCAATCCCTGTTGCTGGGTATGGCAGGAGGGAAAGTGCAGGCAAGACTGAGGGGCTTCAAGTCAGACTCTTCAACATAAATTAGGTTTATGGGGGCTGCAGTGAAATTGTGGTGTTTCACCCTTCATTTCAGATGAAATGCCCATGTACTTGAATTTGTACAGCTAGTTCTTGCATCTTTTTTCTTGTGACTTGGCTTGTGATTAATAACTACAGAAACTCAAGAGAATCTAACTTGGGCATGTCTTCCTGTGCCACTACTGTGCCTCTGACAATAATGTGTACTGGGGAAAAAAATCTATGGAAACTCTATGGGTCAGTGTGAATTCTTCCAATCATCCCCTCTCCTAGTTTACTTCGTGTTATTTTCTTTGCTTGATGATATTCTTCTAGCCAGGAGTCCATCAAAAATAAACATTGAGTATTAGAATACAGACAAATAATTTTGCTTGTGATTTTTTAATTTTAGCTAATAGAATGCCCTCTTGATAATAGAGATTAAATGGGCTTTCTGGAAGATAATTATTTCATGACCCCAAAGGGCTAGAGGTTTGTTTCAGAGAGATCTTCTCACTAGCAAACTGCTTTCCCAACTTCGCCAAGTGTGCATCCATCTATAGGAAAGGCACTTCTGGTTATTGAACTGTTAACATTTAATTGTGTTTGCAGGCACACGTCTGAGCTCTATACATTCAATTGTGATTTAATGCAGCAGTAATAGGTCCAATATATTGAATTTGAAAATAAGGAATTGTGCTGTAGCAGCAGGAGTAGTATTATTGTAAAACACAGTAACTTCAGGCCAAATCCATACCAGAAGAGGCTTCAGCTACCTAAGGCTGAATTTACAAATGCGAAAATCCCTTCTCAATTAAATTGAGAAAACTTGTGGGAGCCCGTCGTTGTGCAGGGGAGCCAAAGGAGTTTTATTCTGTTTAAATCTGGAGCTCTGGGTAAGCTCAGTCCCTCTTCCTAGTCCTGAGCTGTGTTTGTACAAAAGGCAGGGAGGGGTGCAGAAGAAAGTTTAGGGTGTAGTGGAAGGTATCCCTGCCCATAGCAGGAGGGTTGGAACTAGATGATCTTTAATGTCCCTTCTAATCCAAACCATTCTATGATTCTGTGATTTTAGTAGGCAAACTACATTCAGGAGTCTTGTCCATCTCTTGATCCAACTCATATTCTTTAGTATATAAGGAGCTTTCCTCTCGTGTCACAGTTTAGAACTAAAATATAGCATTTGAGGTTGCCTTAAGTAATACAGTTCTACCGCTTATCTGAAGATACAAAATTAAAATAAAAGCTAAGTTTGAGGTTTATAATATATTACTTCAATACAAAAATATCATTTTCCAGCCCCAATTTGCAGCCTCTTGAGTCCAGTTCTTCAATGTCTCAGCAGGCCCCCAAATCTTCTACGCTACATGGAAAATGAAGCTACCAGCTACTCTGAAGCCAAGACTGGTCATTATAAGACCTCTGCAAGCTGGCTGCCAGCCTTGGAGTTCATTATGAGGGAGGTCATTCCTCCTTACAGGAATGAATGTAGCTTTTGATTACATTTTAGAAGTTTCATTTAATCACAATGAGGATGAGTTGTTTTAGCTGTGATTGCCTGATGGGAAACTAACTTTCTTCTTCCTGGAAGAAAAAATACCGTGTTGATTCTTACAGCAGCTTTTAGAACTACAGGATGTGATTTCCTTTTTTTTGAAAGACTTGAAGATTTTGGCACTAACAGAGGAAATTTTTTCTCCCTCTTCTCTCCTTTTCCTTTAATACTGAGTAGTCAGGTTTCTTTTGAAATTGGTGAATGCACAGAATAAGGTCTTTAATGGAGCTCTTTCTGAAGTATCCTCCCAAAGTGTATTTCTTTACAAATATTTTCAGCTCCTTCATAAAAATTGTGATTGCAAAATGCTTCGAAGACTGTATTAGTTTCATATTTGGGTAAAATGTTTTTAAATGGTGGAAAGAAAGAAAGAAAGTATTTAGTTTTGTCCATGGTGGATAGTTTCTCATGGCCCAGTAGTAGAGTTTGGGGAAGAATCGTAGAATACCAGGTTGGAAGAGACCTCAAGGACTATCTGTTCCACCCTGTTATGGTTTAAGCCCAGCCAGTAACTCAGAACCACACAGCCGCTCACTCACTCCCCCTCTTCTAGCAAAGTATGTCCCAGCACCCTGTGCAGCCAAATCTTAAAAGCATCCAGTGTTGGGGAATCCACCACTTGCCTGGGGAGATTATTCTAATGGCTGATTGTTCTCATTGTGAAAAATTTTCTGCTTGTGTACAGACGGAATCTCCCCAGGAGTAACTTGTGCATGTTACCCCTCATCTTTTCCTTGTGACTTCTTGTATAAAGGAAGTCTCTGTCTTCTTTGTAGCCAGCCTTTACATACTGGAACAAGAAGCCAGGCTCACTTTGAAGGTTCATGGTATTAGCATGAGAAAACATGTCCTCAGGCTGAAACACAAGAACTACCAATGAGATCAAAGGAAATCTTTTTTTTTTCCCTGTGAGGGAAGAGGTTGCCCAGGGAAGCTGGGGATGCTCCATCATTGGAGATGCTTGGTATGGAACAGGTCAAAGCCATGACAAATCTGCTATAACTGATCCTGCCTTGGCCAGGACATTGGACTAGAAACCACCAGGAATCCTTCCTAAACTAAATTCTATGAGTCTGTGAAAATAATTTTCGCTGTATGTGCAATATCTATGGTATTGCACGAGTCTGTCATTCTACTGTATGACTGTATTTTCTTTATAATTGCTGACAACAGCAGAGAACTTGGTAGAGGTCAGGAGTCTACAGCATCAACTAGTCAGTGGGCAACTAGAGGTCAGGAGTCTGGCACAACAAACTGCTGCATATTCAGGATATTATCCTGCAGCCATGAAATGGTGTGTGTGTGGGGTGTACATTAGTCCTTGTCAACTGCCTGAGGATTGTCATGTTGTAAGTAGCTGTGAAGAGGTGTGCCCAGGGTGGATTTTCATTATGTGCATAAAAATGTGCTGTTGAATGAAAATGGTAAGCTTCAAGTACTGTATAGCTTTAATTTCCCTAGTATAGACTTTTGCCAGGACCAGTTTAGAAGAATCCAGTCTCACAGAACTAGGTCCTGAATGCTGAGAAAAGCAAACAGCAGGTATTTCAAACACCTATCTCCTCCCAGCAAAACTCCAGGACTTCTCCCAAGTAAGTATTTGTTTCAAAACATGTTCAAATATAAGATTTTCACATGGCTTAAAAATAAACACATAAAGTAGCAGGGATATCCAGTTCTAATCCTCCGGAAGCTTTTTTATTTACTTTATGGTTGTTGGAGAGGATGTTGGTTGCCTGTTGCCAGAGAGATTCGAGATGAGTAAAAAGCCATGGTCTTGTAGATGCTTCCCAACCCAACAGGTAAGAAAGGGAAAATTCTTTGGCATTACCTAACTTAAAATGTTTCAGCAGAAAATATTGTGCTCTTTGTCCTAGAGGTTCCCTTTCTTGCTATTCTGAAGTAATTCATTAAGTCTCTATCTAACATGGTTGTGTTAGTGCCCCCCTGTTGTGGGCCATCAGTGTCAAAAAAATTTTAAATCAATTAAGTATGTGGTCCAGGCCAGAAGGAGCTAGGTAAGAGAATTTGGTTTCTTGTCATATTCTGCATATTGGTATTCTTACGCTTATTTTTTCAAGTGGTAGGTGACTTGAGGAAGAGTACAGGCCTTAATGAAGCACTAGGCGATGTTCACTGAAAGACAAAGTTTCTTGTTTTGAGATACTTCTGAAGACTCTTTATTTTTTTTCTTCTGGGAAGAACTCTACCAAGTAGCATTGAGATGTATCTTCTGTGCTGTGCAAAGTTGCAGAAGCCATTTAAACCATTACACTACTGAGCTGAAATGAAAATCTTTGTAACTGTGACTCAAAAAGCAATTGGATTTTTTTCCCCTCCCTCCCATCACCCTAGAAGTGGAAAAGTAAGTCATTTAGTGTTAGCTGTCCCTGGAGTACCTAAGTTGCATAATCCAAAGGTCTAATTTAAGGGTGACTTACCTTCCTACTAACCAATAAAAAAAAAAGGGGGACATAAGAAAATCTTGGCAGCACCATTTAAACAGTAAATAAATGCTATTATACATGACATAAAATGGCTTCATAAAAATCCTGTCGGCTTTACGTAGATGTTTTTTTGGGTGGGCAGATAGGGGAGAAGGATAATCTCTTTTTAATTCATTCAACCAGCCATAGTTGATGAAGACAGACTATTGATGAAGATAAAGTATCAATGCAGTGTTGTATCTAGAAACCAAATGTAGGTCACAATCGAAGAGGGAGAGGAACTGCAGTTAGAGAGGCACATACGGTTTGTGATGGATAATGATACATGAGCTCACGGTGTAAAGTACTCGGTAAAGGAACACAGCTGATCCCCGGTTACAGGACTGATGAAAATTCAGTACTGTGTGAAAGAGTTTGAATCACAAGATTTGCAAGGAGAACAGTAAGTCTAGAAAAGCTGGGAGGAAGGAATTTTTTGCTTTGATCTAAGTGAATTTTAGCATGTTGCCAGGCCAGTCTCTATGTGGGAGAATACTTTTACCTATGGACAGAGATTTGATTCATAAGGCAGTGGCATAACAAAATTCGATGTCTGGAAGCTGGAATACAACATGCATACTACTAATAAGTAATACTCTGTACTATGCTGATGATTCATTTATAGAAGAAGTAAGTAAAAAATTTGGCAGGTTCCTCGTCTGGTCAAGTCTTTAAAGAGATCAGATTAGCAGTCTTTTTCCAGAAGAAATGGTATAGCTTTATAGATTTGTAGCAAAGATAGAAGACAGTAAGATGATGGAGGACTCACTGGATGAAGTCTTATAGGCTATAATAATTTGGAAGTTTTGTGATCTGGAATAAGTCTGTCAGGAACTGGAGGAAGGCCATCAAGTTTTTTCAGATAGGCTACTGAACAGCTGTCAGACAGTAGCTGCCAGTTAACATAAAGAATGTGTCCTACTTTGCCAAAAAGTCTAAGTGGTTTTGGCAGTGGAAGGAAATGTGGGTTTGCTTCATAGTCTTTTCACAGCAGGAAGGGATTATGCACATTATAACCTGTTCTAGCAGAGCATTTGTTTGGGCATCAGAGGAAACGAAAGAAAATACAGAACAAAAATCCATATGAGTGCCCTCCAGAGAAGAAAGGTCAAGACGAGATCTTGGTGGCTTTTACGTGCAGTTAAGTTCTACTTTTCAGGAAACTTTCAGAAGCAGCTTACGAAATCATTTAATATTTTCTGTTGACAGTTGTGACTGATTTGAAGCTCTGTGTGTCATTGCTTGATAATAAGTTCTGCTGGACTCAACTGTGCCAGTTTTGGGCTAGTGCCCTTTCACAGAGATTTCAGAGAGACCTGAATGTCATCATTATGTACACCCATATGGATGCTGGCTTCATACTGATTTAGGTGTCCTTTTAAGTGACATCCTAGGGCCTCTGCTCCTCTCATGGCAGGTGCATGTGGTTTGAGGTGCAGAATGTAGACCATGCAAATGTTGAAAGGGAATCCGAAATCTCTCATACTCTGAATCTTTTCATTTTATTCACTTCTCTGAGTACTATTTAAGCATGTGTCCTGTAGGTTTTGGGAGTATCATACATACTCTGTCTAGCTTGGCAAGTCTTTATGGGGTATTACCTCCAGTTAAATGTCAATAAGAAAGTTATCTTCTGATGCTGCAGTCAGTCTTGTCCCCCTACCTGTCTTGTGACAACCTGACCTACTACAGCACATTATCACAAGGTGGTGGTCCAGTTTAGTGATTTGTCTCCAGCCTATTAGGGCAGACTGAGAGCTGTGGATACCAAATCTTTCTCTAGAGCCTTGCACATGAGTATCAACCATGTTTAGT
The DNA here is from genome assembly GCF_000696875.1 of Nestor notabilis. Classification (NCBI taxonomy): domain Eukaryota; kingdom Metazoa; phylum Chordata; class Aves; order Psittaciformes; family Psittacidae; genus Nestor; species Nestor notabilis. The sequence continues at coordinate 53,895 of NW_009932187.1, forward strand.
GATTCTTCATTAGGAGCTTATTGACATTGCTCTTTCCAACTTTCTTTTGAGAAAGGGATAGACATAGCAAAGATGTCAAACCAACCTTGAACTCCTCAGTTTGTACAGATCTTGATACAGTCTATAGACATTAAAAAAAAAAAAAAAAATAAGGAATCCTAGATTGTACATAGACCACTGAGCCCTGCCTTGTTCCTGCTTGAAAGTACCTCATCTGGAGGGAGGCATGAGGAAAATGCCTATGTCAGCAGTCAGCTGATAGTGATTCCTGACTTCAGAAATTGATAGTGAAACATTACATTAAAATGGTCTCTACTAAGTCCTAATCAATTAGAAATTGGGAATTGAGAAAAGATGAATATACTACGTAAGCACAGCATTATTCGTATACCATAGGTGTTTAAAACCTATGGGCTTTAAACTTTTCTACTAACACTGAGAATCTGCTGGTAGTCTTAAAAAAAAGGCTATTGCAATGAAACACAACTAAGAAGTTAGAATTAGTTTCCTCTCATAATAATTAGTAGATATATGTAATTTGTGACTACTCAGTTCTGGGAGAGACCTGTATCTCTAGCAAAGCAATTCAGTAAAACTGACAGGGTTCACATGAAGGAGGGATTCAATGCACTTTCAAGTTTATTTGCTCAGCTAAAAATAAGCATATGCAAACATTACAGGGTTTGAGGGGAAACCAGTGAACCAGCTAGCTTCTGAAGGAAAGATCACATTGCCCATCTGTTTCCACAGAAAAGTACCTCTACCCATCCCTGTATTTTGAAGAACCACTATTGTTGGGGTCTTTTTGTTCTGCAGTGGGTGTCCACTCAAAAGCTACTAAGAGAAGTTAAAAAGTTCTTTTATAGTAATTCAGGAATTCGTTCAAAGACGACTAGTTGAATTGGATACTATCCCTCAAATGTCTTTTTTTGTTGTTGCTGTTAAATCTTCACTCCTTTCTGTAGAATACCTGCTTTGCTTTGCTGAAAACTCCCATTTCACATGGAAGGTCTTCTCCCCACTAGCTCCAGACTATGCCTGTAGATCAGGTCTTTCTCCTTACTAATTGGCAGTTTGCATTTCATCTGATCTTAGGAAATTCTCATGAGCTCCATGAATTTGCTATGCTTTTCTGTAAATGGTGCTATATTTCAAACTTCCATATGGTACTATGAGGAATGAAGGAAGAGAGCGCGACTTCAAGTCCTCCTTCACATGTGGGTAGATGAGGAAACCCTGGTGAGGTTCTCATGTGCTCTGGTTACTTCTGAGTAGCAGTCAAGTCTTGGGGCTGTATATGTGCCTCTAGCACTGCTGTGTGAGGAAATGAAGCAATGAGACAAAATCTGAGCAAAATTTTAACACCTTTTACTAAAAGTACATTTTGCATACTGACTTTTCTGAGTCTTCAGCTGTAATTAATCTTCTTTCTGATTACTCACTTAAAACCAAGCAAACTCCAACAATTCATCAAGTCCATCTTGGCATCTAGAGGCATGAGGTATGTCAGCATATGGGTTGATTACTTCCATGAGCTTCCTTGAGCCTGATGACTAGCTTTGGCAGCATGACTGAATTGCTGGCATCATAATGCACACTGGGCTGTGATGGTCCTTTTGGAGAACATCTTAGGTATTGCATATTGGAGGGAGAGAGGGGAGCACCCATCTTGTACTGAGAACTAGAGAAAGTGAGAAGAAACCCACTAGCAATTTTGGGTGTGTTTCTGCTGCTATACCTACATTTGTAATAGAAATCTGTAACAGAAATTTATCTGGTTGCAAGCAAAGATATTAACTCTTCCTCATCAGATGAGGCAATTCACAGAGAGAAAGTTTCTAAAGCACAAGGGCATTCCTGCTAGAGGACAGGTTTTTGTATTGGATATGTTGAACAGGCTGAAATTATATCTAATCAATGACTGTATAAGCTAGCCTTGTGCTAGAAGGCTGTATGTTCACTTGTGTAGACACAGTGAACAGCATCTGCAATGATTACAGATCTGCCTCAGAACCGATTACTGACGTGATGAGGAAGGTAGGTAGTGCTGGTGCTAGCCTCCTTAAGTAGCACTGATGCTCACTGATGATACATAAACAGATACAGCAGTGTATGAATATTCATGGCCCATTGCTGCCTGCAGCGTTTTGTCACTATGAAATGGGGTCCTCAGCCTGTTGACTGGTTGGAGTCACCTCATCTGTAGGAGGGCTGGATCATCATATAAATGCTTTGATACTCAGAGCAGCCTGTGTATGCAGCACTAGTGCATGGTAGACAGTGTATAAGCAAGTGCTTCTCTTTAAAGAGAAGGGAAGTAGGCATGAGTGCAAAAGGCTCACCTATATGGAATTACAGCTGGGAGCTTTTCACCAGCCCATGGTAGCAAAAAGTCTTTCATCACCAGGTCCACAAATCCTGACAATGTGTGCCAAAGCTAGCAGGAGTGCGTATGTGCATGTACCTCTTAAGTACAATTCTCTCCAAGAAGGGAAGGGGTGTGTCATAAAGGTGGACAAGTAGTAGCTCAGTGTAAGATCTCTTCTGGAAATCTGTCTCAGCCTTTGACAAAGTGCTGTGAGTGCTTTTTGGCTGTTTTGCTTTCTGCTTGAGGACTTAGATATCAGCAATAGTTCAGGGAGTGAATATGAGACTTGGGGAAGAACCGGAGCAAAGAAGATAGTTTTGCTGTGACCTATTTCTCTAAGATGAATGGTGACCATTTTCCTTTCACTAGAGTTGTGTTGTTTCAGTGGGGAGACAATGCCTTGGATTGTGTAGACAGAGTCTGGAAAACTTTTATTGAGCTGGAGGAAAGAAAGCATTTGTTTGAGGTGTTTTGTATTTGTCGTCTGGTATGAAGGACAGATCAAACAGGCTGATTTTGGAAAACTAAGAAGTCTCATCATTTTTCCTCCCTGCCATTTTTACTGTTTCAGATAGCTCTGTCTTTTTAATACCATTTTTGCTCTGACTCTTGTTCTGCTGGAGACTAGCTCCAGGGTGGATGGCTTCCAGCGCTCTTCCACACATGAGGAAAAAACGTTAGCCAAGGAAGGAGGCAGAGGAGGGGTATTGTTCAGCTTAGTGTCTCCAAACAGGAGCACTTAAATCCTCCAAAAGTGGGGATTGTGTTAGAAGACAGGAAGATCTGTAGTCACTTGCAGTGATCTGGAGCCATTTTTACATCTGCCTGTACACCATCAATGGGCAAGTGGGCTTTTCTGATCAGTTCCAGGAGAAACTGGAGATATTTTAGTTGTCTCAGTATCTCTGTGGGTTTAGTCCTTAATTATCCTCTTGTGCCATTCTGCTGAAGTGCATCTGTTAATCACTCCAGAGTACTTTAGCTTCTTTCATTGTATTGAATTCCACTTGGATGCTTTTAAAAGTGTTTGCACAGCATATACCTTTCTTAGGAGTATGGGAAATATCCACAGTGTGAAACAAAAGTGCAGTGTTCCAAACTCCACATCCATGTTGTTATCCCGTAAATTAGTACACTCTGTGCTGTTACGTAAGGTTTATCTCATGTCAGAATAATAAAAGCTGAGTGTGCTAAAAGGCTGATAAGCCTGCTGTGAAGAAGTAGGTTGTTCAAAGTTTTGTGCCTTAAAATAACACCTGTTGCTTTACTGACTGGTGCTGATAGAATAGTGTGTCTTGAGAACTAGTATAAAGTGTAAAAGAAAAAAGGATTTTAAAAGGTGGTGGGAAGGATATGATGTGTTTTTCAGGCAGTTCAGGTCTGAGCCTTGTCAGTCTTGAATTTCATACTGTCTCTGAGCCACTCTTATACAAAAGGACTAGGCGAAAGCACAGCTGTTCTGTATTTCTGGATATTAAAAATGCACAAAGTGACTTTTCAGTAATACTGCCGTAGCCTTGAGGACTGAATGCAAAAAACAAGTGGTCCTTCTGTTGGCAGGTGGGAAGTTCAATGCCTTAAAGTGCATAATAAAAAATTAAATAAAAAAAAATAAAAAAAAGAGATGGTTGTGCAGATTCTGAGGGTAGCCTGCAATGAGGGCAAAGGCACGAGCACCCCACAGCTGCCAGCAAAAATCACTGCTGGCAGTGTGTGTGCATAAACTAACAGTGCTCTTCCAGCAGCCCTTGAATAAATGGCGGGGGGGAGAGGGGAAGTTCATCCTTGATACCATGGTTCTGCACAATGATCCCCTTTCTGGGTGCCGGGGTCACAGCTGCTGTCTGGAGATTATGTACAGAAGCACTCTTCTTCTTGGGAGAGTGAGGTTTCCTGGAGGATTAAGCACAGACTGAAAGCAGGAGGAGTTATTCAGAAGGGAGACAAAGAAAGCGAACCCATGGTCGTGACAGGGGAGGAAGACAGTGAGCGACAAGACAACTGCTCAGAGTTGCTGCTTGGGGGAGAGATTCTCCAGTTTGAGTTCCTGAGATGGTCCAATTGTGAGGTGAAACCCACTGTGGGTTTAGCACGACCCTGCAGGCTTGCAGGACTTGAGGCACTGCTTTCCCACTTATGTGGGAGGTGGATGGAGTCTGACAAAGCTCTGCCATCTCCTGCATCTGAAGTATTTTCTTTGCTCACATCTGAAGTCCCCTGTAGTCATTCAGAAATAGTGATCAGTGTGGTAACCTGAATCCCCATATAAAGGTACATTTGCACTACCCATCTGCTCAGAAAGCTATGCTTTTTTGCATTTTCCTTGGCCACAGACATGGTGTCACAATCCCTTCTGAGCCTGCTGCTTTGGTGCTTCCTCCTTCCTAGCTTTGTGTGTCATCGTCCCCCCTGCCTTTTCTCTCTTATCCTATTTCACCTCTTGGGTGCACACATTCCTGGGAAAGTACCCAGAAAAATCCTTCTACCCACGTATCATGTGCCAGCACCTCTGTTTTGTGTAGGAAGGTCTTCTATATTTGAAGCCAGGGCCATCTGTCTTGTTTCCAAAAAAACTCAGGTTTCTTGCAGTTTTCTTCAAGGGTGATGGTCACAGTTCTTCTGTATAAATTCAAAAGGAAAATGCAACCCATCCTATAGTAATAATATTTGAAACTTCTATTTATCAGTTAGTTCTAAAGTTGAGTCTTATTTCACTTACTAGATCAAATTTCCCACAACTCCCATATGGTGGCTACTTCTTTTTAGTGGCTTTAGAATCCACCAGTGCTTTTTATAATCTGAAACAAATGGGTGCTGCACAAAATGTAGGAGAGGTGGAGGCAGAGGAGGCTGGCAATGCGTGCATTCAAATGATGTGAAAATACAAGTGGGAAAAAACCATGACTGTATCAGTAGAGCTTGTCAGAGGGGGTTTAAGACATGTCATGTATTAGCAAATCATAGCTATTTTGAAGGCAAGAGAATGAAACTTCTTAAACGGAGCAAGATTCTAGAAGGACGCTAATGAGTAAGTATTGGGTACCAGTGTTTAAATGTGATGTCATAGTTGCTAGTTATTGCAACTGCTGCATGGGTATCTCCTAAGTGCTGTATGAGTCTTAACCATCTCACTTTTAAAACTGCATTTCCATTTGCCTCTGACTGTACAATCTTCTCTAAAAAGGAACATTGGTAAAAGATAAAATACTGCTGTTACAGCTGAAAATAGTTCATGCTTTTGATGTTGCATTTAGGCACAAACCTAAATAAACTGTAAATGATACAAAAGCTAGTAAGAAGAGAAACTTGGTATGAGATAGAAATGTAACCTGTGCTGCTCACTTCAGTCCCTGGGTGATACTTCTATAGGAGCTAAATGCTGAAGAGTGGTACCTTGCTAAGGAGGAACTGAAGCAACTTCAGTATTTTTTTTGAATCATGAGTCCTTAATGGGAAGAGTACTGATGACTGCCCGCATCTGGTGAAATGGAGTAGAACCTAATTAGCATGAAAAGTTTAGGAAACTCTCGTGAAGTTTCAAAAAATAATATGTGAAAGAAAGAAATAGCTTAGCTAAAAATTCAGAGAAGCATTACTGAAGTGTTCCTTGGGGATAACTCGAAAGTAGCTTTCTTGCCTCTGAAAGATGTAGCACACATGAATGGTAACCTATTTTATATGTTAACATTTTCTGTTCAGATAATTTGGTATGTTTAAAGGTATTTGTTGTACCTAATTGACCCCCGTAGTTTCAAGTCCATCTGGAAATCTAGGCACGTACTGTGAAAGATCAATAAAGTGATTTTAGCGCTTGTCAAAACAATTTCTCTGGCCTAGTTTATACATTAAAAGGATAATACACCTGTCCTACATTTTTGAAGTATCTGAGCAAACACAAAAGGAGAGTCTTTTGGGTTTATGTACTTCATTTTCCAACTCTGTGTTATAATGGCATGTTTCCAAGCAAAAGCATACTTTCCCTCTAATCTTACTCACTTACATGCACATCAACTATGCTGTATATCAAAGAAAGGTTAAATTTGGGCTGAAATGTGGTCCAAAGGAGAGATGGAGGCAGAAACTCCTTCTATAAATGCATACTGTGGAGGAATACAAATTCTTTCCCCATGTGTCCCAATTCAGGGTTTGCACCAGCTTTGAGAAGCAAAGGCTTTTTGAAAAGAAAATGATGAGTTGCATAGTAGAAATTACAAGTATCTTAAGATGGAAATAGCTGCTTTCCTCTCTGTTGCAGTTCTGAATATCTGCTCAGCTTTGGATGTGCAATTTCTTTTTACCATGGGCTTGCACAGGCCTTATTTGCACAGGATATTCATAACAGTGCCTCAGCTTGTAGGGGTGGAAAGTGGGAACCTCTGTGTGTTGTTAGTAGGTATTTTGTGTTCTTAGGAAAAATCTTGAACGATAGTGAGAGTAGACCAGCATGTCTGACACTACATCAGATGATTCAAAACTGTGGGAGAATTACATTTGACTTGTGTAGGGCATCTCACATATTTGTTTGCTGCATCTTTGATTAATTGTAATTTCTTTTTTTTTTTTTTTTTTTTTTCTCTCCTATGAAGCTTTAAACCTTTTCTCTTTGAAATGTTTAGAAGAGGTATGATACTTTGTCAACACCTGTAGCATTGCAGGTATAGCAGAGGTAGAAAGGAAACAGGAGTATGGCTTTTAGGGAGAGAAGGATTTGTATGTTTCAAAGTATGCAGGCACTTGAGTGTTTCTGGAGTTGGTCAGAGGTACATCTCTACGAGAAAGCCCCACTGTAGCAGGGCACAGGATATTCCTCCCCAGTCTGGGATCAGCTTGTGCAGCATGCCTGTGACCACGAAGGATCGTGCTGTGGATGATGGGCTCCATACAGGCACTGCGCTTCAACTAGGATTGAGTAGGATGCATAGGATGAAATGTGGGGAAGCACTTCTTTCTCCTCTCACCCTGTTGTGTGCCTGCTTGTGTAACTGTCCTGATGTTGGACATGATGTGTCTGGTGGCCCAGCTCCAGTATTTGGTGTTCCCCACTCTCCAGCCTTGATTTGAAAGGATTTTCCTATTTTATAGGGCCCTGTTCCTCTGTCCCAGAACAGCCTTGGGAACTCAGAATGCTTTTTTATGTAACACGTCTCTGTGTGTGTCTAAACAAGTGCTGAGGCTCTCACATTTAGAGCAGAAATTTTAGGCTAGCAGATCTCTACCATATCCTGAGAACACTGAAAATCACCTCTGCCTTAACTTGATACTTCCAGCTAGATTCCCCAAGTCAGAGCAGTGTTTAGAAAGTAGTAAAAATAGTAATGATCCAGGAAGTCATTTTTGTTACACTGAGTTAAAAGGATAAGAAAAGAGGCATGAGGGACATGTCCCGCTTCATAGCAAATCAATTTCTAGTTGCGTGCCAGTAGTTTTGGGGTTTGTTTTTTTCATGGGATTAATATAGAAGGCCAGAAACTATTTCTGCCTGCAGGAGCAGGCATAGTATGTCCTGAACATCTTCTGTGCCTTCTCACTGAAAGCTGACGCATAAAGCGTATTGAGATACTTCCATGTTGGTCACTTGAACAGAAGAAAATAGCAGTAGGTGGGATGCTGGCAAAGTTAATAGCACTTAACTCAGTGTGGAGGCAAGAAGGTATTTTTGTTTTAGCAAGGTTATGACTTGTTATGCCAAAATGAATGTAATGAGAATGGTTTATTTTAGCTTAGATATCATACCTGTTGGGGTCCAAGAAAAAGCAAGTGAACCTTTGGTAGGAAAACTGTCAGAGTTCAATACCCTGTAGTGATCCGTGTTGTAAAAGCCCATCTCGTCACATGAGAATACAGAGCGCTCTTTCTGGGGCCTTTTGAAAGGAAGAGTGGTGCCTTTGTTGGAAGGGTGCTGCCCTGTGCCAGAACGCCACGGCGGATGGCGGCATGTGCTGTGTATTCATCATTGGTCTGAATCCAGTGAATCTGAAGAATAAATGGAATTTGAGGATATTTTCCTTGATGGGTAAAGTACTGTGGTCAGGTCCCTTTGGAGCATCAGCAACAAGAAAGGCACTGCTTTACCTTGCTCTGACTTCTTTAACTTCCTTCTCCACATCCCAGCCATGCTGAAGAGAAATTAGACAGGTGAGATGTAGCGTTTCCTCATCAGTGGAGAGCCTTGTTTTTCCTCGGCCTTCTCTTTTCTTGATCTGAGTTCAAAGTTATGAGACTGTTTTACTTGAAGTTTCTGTCGATAGATCCCATACCCAGGAAGCCTAAATCTCACTGCTGGGTTGACCCTCTCTGGATGCCAGGTGCCCACCAAAGCCACTCTAACACTCTGCTCCTAATGCACAGAGAAGAGAAAATATTACAAAAGGCTTGTGGCTCAAGATAAGGACAGGGAGATCACTTAGCAATTACCATCATGGGCAAAACAGATCTGAGTTGGGAAAAGAGTTAATTAATTACCAATCAAATCAGAGTAGGATAATAAGAAATAAACCCAAATCTTAAAAACACCTTCCACTCACCCCTCCCTTCTTCTTGGGTTTAACTTTACTCTTGAACTCTCTACCTCCTCCCACCCAGCAGCACAGGGGAATGGGGGTTGTGGTCAGTTTATCATGTTGTCTCTGCCTCTCCTTCCTCCTTATGGGAGGACTCCTCACATTCTTCCCCTGCTCCAGCATGGGATCCCTTTCACAGGAGACAGTTCTCCACGAACTTCTCCAAGGTGAGCCTTTCCTGAGGGCTGCAGTTCACACACTGCTCCAGTGTGGGTCCCTTCCATGGCATGCAGTCCTTCAACAGACTATTCCAGCATGGGTCCCCTGTGGGGTCATAGCTCCTGGCAGCAAAACTGCTCCAGCATCAGCTCCTCTCAACATGGGGCCACAGGTCCTGCCAGGAGCCTGCTCCAGCATGGGCTTCCCATGAAGTCACAGCCTCCTTCAGGCATCCTTCTCCTCTGGCGTGGCATCCTCCATGGCCTGCAGATGGAGATTGCTCCCCTGTGGACCTCCATGGGCTGCAGGGGAATCTCTGCTCTAGTGCCTGGGGCACCTCCTCCCCTCCTTCTGCACTGATCTTGGTGTCTGCAGGGATATATATCTCATACTCTCACTCCTCTCTCTGGCTGCAATTGCTCCTGTGCAGTAACTTCTCCCCCTTCTTAAGTATGTTATCTCAGAGGCGCTACCACCATCATTGATGGGCTCAACTTTGGCCAATAATGGGCTCATCTTGGAGCCAGTTGGCATTAGTTCTCTTGGACAAGGGGGAAGCTTCTGGCAGCTTCTCACAGAAGTCACTCCCCACCCCAGCTACCAAAACCTTGCCATGCAAACCCAATACACCACCTTTTTATGACCTATGAGAACTGCAGCAGTGCATCAATATGTAAACAGAGTTGAAATCTGTTTCTGTGCTAAGCTGTCATGGCAGTTGATTGGACAACTCATCTTGGAAGGAGTGCTTATGAAGTGAAGTTCTGCTCATCCTCGCATGAGTAAGAAAACGGATCTCCATTTTGGTCTTTAATTCCCCTGTCTCCTGCCTAGACTGCTTTATTACTCTCATCCATCTGTTAATGACTGAATGAAGGCTTCTGAAAGGCAACGGAAGCCCTTCCTCCTTTTGCTTTGATATGAGACCTTTCATATGGTAACATGTGGAAGTCTTGTCCAATATTTTGGTACAAAGTTGTGAAGTGCCTCAGAGCATGGAAAAATGTATGTCCAGCCTTTAAAGGCAATTTACAAGTGGCGGTAGAGAAATAATCCTGAATAATGCATAGTACTCTCCAGCCAGATTCCTTTAGCCCCTTTTGGTCAGAAAGTCATCATCTGGTTATGCATGGTCTCAAGTACAGAAAACACATCTTTAAAGCAAATATGTAGCTATTGGAGACCAGGGAAAGCTTTCCTGGGGAGGGAAAGTTGGCTTGTTACTGGCAGAGCTGGTGCATCAGAGGAGAGTGCTAGTCATCAGTGAACAGACCCTTGAGCTGTAGGTGCTTGATGCAGTACAGGATGTTTTGGTGAGAAAGGTGTGAGAACATCTGCCAGAGGGAGGAATATGTCTATGGTTAGACCTCAGTCACTGCTGCATAGCTGCCATATGGACACTATACCGTACCAGTGCCAGGATTTCTTTGGTTCTGATGGAAATCAGCAAGTGAAACGCCTCTCCTGCCAGGTAATGCAGATCTACAAAAACCACTGTGTTAGCACTCTACGGGAGGGAGCATGGGGCTGTGTGGGCTGCTTGGCACGTGGCAGGGGAAAAGTGGATGGTTGAGAGCAAAGTGTTTGTGCACAGCAGAGACTGTGGAGTATTTTGAGCATTGCAGCTAAAGAAATCAAGGAGATGAGATGGATCCTGATCCTCAGGAAAATTCCCTGAAACTGAACGGAAGAGTCTGAACAAAGACATTGCTCTTACAAGACTCCTTTTACAGGCTGCATCCCAGGATTTTTTTCTGAACAGTTTGTATATCCAGCTCACTTGCAAGCTGCCTGCCTGGGATCTCATTGGCATTCTGCTTTTCTGCTGTAGTCTCATGTTGTTAAGGAACGTGATTTTTGTTCTTAGCTGTGCTGCATATAGAAAATTACATAAATACCTTGGAAATCTTAGGAAGGGGAAGAAGGAAAGATAACCAAACCCCAAAACATAAAAAACCTTCTTCTGAGAAACATTTAGACTGTGTAATCTTATGTCTTCCTCAGAGAAAATCCTGCCTAACGCAGGGGGGAAGCAGAAATGCCTCTTTACCAGGAAAGCCACAAACTGGCTTCCTAATGGTCTAGCTGTGCTAATGAGCAATTACAGACCAACACACTGGGATGAGATAGATTTGTTCTCCTAGCTGCTGTTGCTCAAAGATGTTTTGATATGGAAGTGCTTTGTCCTCCTCTCCTCCCTATGCTGAATTTGTGTCACTTCCATCTCCTTCTTCCTGCCCTCTTTTCCCTGGTTAATAGCTATTCACTTTCTAATTTGAAGCAATTTCATAAAGATTGTACTTCTGAGGTTCAGCTACCCTGTTCATAACCCTCAAGTTAAACCAAAGGATAATCCCAGGAGTTGGGGGAGCTGATTTGTTTTTCCCGGCAGCACAGCAATTTAATTTCTCATTGAAAACTGGTATTTTCATCAGTGTGCCCTGGTATGGAGGGAAATCGAGCTGTGGGTACAGGACCCTTTATGTTGGGTTACTGTGAATGTCTTTGAGTTCCAGAATCCTTGGTGACAGGGTTCATGCAAGTGCTGGGGGCAGCCAGACAAGCTCACCAGGGGGTAGACCTTCAGCCTGCAGTTCAATGGAAGCACTGCATGGACACCATGTTGCTCTTTGCCACGTTGAAAGAGTGGCTTTTTTTAATTTATTTAAAGTCTGAAATATATCAAATAATATAATTTGCTAAAAAGATTTTATCAGTCATGCTTCCTTCTTTTCAGAAGAGTGAAATTTGTTAGATATGCTAGCAACTTGGGAGAGAGAGGCGGAATAAAACTTCAAACAGCGCTGCTAAAAACAGCCTGGGCTGCTTTTGTTTGGACTTTCAAAACGCAGCAGCTTAATGCCTCCATTGTACGCAGGGGGAAATATGCTAATTCGAAGCACATTTCCCATCAGAAGCCCTTTCAGTCCTGTCATCGTTGAGATATGAAGGATGATAAAAGCAGGGAGAAGGGGGAGGCCCCTATCTATGGGAGCATGGCTGCTGGTTATTGTGCCTGGGGAGCAGGGCTGAATGGAGCTGACGAGCCCAGTCACCCGTGAAGCCCCAAGGCCGTGTGGATTCCCATGGGCGCCAGCTGCCCCCAAACCCTGCTGGGACCCCCATCACTGCTGCAAGGGCAGGAGTTCTCAGGGGTGCTCCCCATGTCAGCCACCCCACCACTGGCCAGAACATGAGCGTGGGGGTTGCCATCAATAGTAGCAAGCACCAGCCACCATCACCTATCCTGCAGCCCTGTAACCCAGAATTTATTTCTGGGTAACACAGGCAGCAACTTTAAATGCAGTTGAAGCTGAAATAACCGATTTTTCCTGACAAGGCCTCCCTTGCTTCCTTTACAAGTTGCCAATGCTTGTGGGGCAGTGGTGCTCGCTGGCTGTGCAGCACTGAGCTCCCTCAGTGAAGACACACCTTCAACTTGGGAAATGGGTGCTGCTGCAGTTGGGGTGGCTTTTTTCCTCACGGTTATGAAACAGAAGGGAACCTGTGAAGTGCTACTTAGTCTGTTACTGCTCATTTATGTGTGTATGTTTTAGGTTGAAAGAACTACATTCATCAATGTTTAGTATGTAGTAAAAATCTGTAAGCACTACTCTTCAAATGCTGTGTGATATATATAAAAACCCTGGGTTTGTTTTTTTTCTTTTCTTTTTTAAAGTTGGGTTTTATATCGGGAATCTGACCCTGTTGGTCTGGAGCTGGGGAGATGTTCAGTTTACACAGGATGACTACATTTTCTGTTTTCTTTTTAACAGGTGCTAGGGTTGTTCTATTGGAAAGAATTTGGGATTAAATGAATTCGAGGTTCTGATAATGTTGCTATGATATTTACTTGGAAACAGTTTGAAATGGCAATGAGAATTTAGTTGTAGTTGTTTGTTTGTCTCTATAAACCTGCAGTGTACTAACGGCAAATTAAACTAAGAAAATGGGCTTTTGATTGCATTTGCAATCTGGTGATGTTCTTTCTGCAACAGAAGTATGTGCCGCACTCAAACACACCATCAGTTTACATATTTCTGAGGATCACAGTTGGAATTAAGTGCTTAGAAATACTTTTAAAGCTGTGGTTGGTCTTCAGTTTCTTGCCTGTAGTAGTAAACTTGTGAACGTCTACATGAGGCCTGTTGATTCAGGCTGGGTATGAGAAGCTGTGATCTTTTTTCTGCAACCTATGGTCAAGAGTCTGTTTTGCAATGAGAGGAGCTCTATCCCATGTTGAGCAACGTGACTTTGGTCACCTGCAGGATAGAGAGTGCACATTTGACATAGAGCAGTTTTTTGTTATGGAGACACAATTCCTCCTACGGACCAAAGAAGGAACCTTAGCCAAAGGCTTGGGTGTTGTTTCTGCCTTTAGCTGTTCTCCAGTGGTTTAGAGTTTAGGGGGTTGTGGGATTTTTATGTGTTTGTTTTTCAATATATCCATTCTTTCTTTCCTTGGTTCCTTAGCTGCTTTCTTTTCCTCTCCAAATGGTACAGAAAGGTGGAGCAGATGATGGTACTTCAGGAATCAATAGTGATAATGGATACACAAGGTGTGTCTATATTACTACTGACAGCAAAAATACCTGGTGCCATTTCAAATAATGAATATGAGGATCTGCAGAGCAAGCACATAACGATAATGGTTAGTGGTTACCCTTGGAAAGCTCTGTGTGCAAGAGAGATGGTTACAAATGTGCTGAAGTCCAGAGAGAGAAACAAAACAGGATGGGAATGATAGAAGGAACAGATGAAGGAGAGTAGATGCTAAATGAACTTCACTCTGACTCATGACATAGTGCAGAAATGATGCCTTTCATCTGTTTAAAACAAGTGAATGTCATCTTTGGAAAGAAACAGGGAAATGGGTGTGTAACTAGGCACTGTCAGGGTGGGATTGCTCAATAGAGAGTCTGTGTGGTTTTCAGGTGGTGGGAGGCCATTTCAGATGCTGGATCTTGATCCTTCTGCCCTGACTGTGGTGGGGGCCTGGCCATTGTGCAAGTCTTCCTTTGTGCTGGGCCTCAAAACCTGCCAGGCTGCAGGATGGCTGCTCCGCAAAACAACTGAAATGCTCTGAGCTTGAGGTGCTTAAAATTAGGTGAGACAAAGTATTGGAAATGTATACTCTAGGGAATAATCCTGCCCCAGCGAAGGATTTTACTTGACAGCCTATCTGGGAATCCAGGTTGAAAGCTGCTACTTTGTCCTTAACTCACCCGACAGCACTTTTGTCTCAGAGCTTGCTTCATATGCAGGATCACCCACTGCTGAGGTCTGGCAAAAATTGAGACATGACATGATCCAGCTGGAGCTCCAACCGTGCTCGTGGTCGGCAGGTTAAGTTATTCCCTGTTTATAAGGTAGAGGATGGGGTTTTTTTAATTGCACTGAACTCCCCAAATGCACACTTAACTTTTTATGGCTGCAAGTGAAAGACCTGTTAAACACTTCAGTGGCCATGGTTGTTGTCCACTAATGGCATTCTGAAAGGCATTGTAAAGCACAGAAAGAATCACTACTTTATACATGACTGGGATCCCAATTGGTGCAGCTAGAAAGAGGGGACTGGAAAAGCTAGGCCAGTCAGAGTTGCCTGGCACATATTTAGTCGATGAGTTAATTGGACACCCTCAAAGTGGAACTTGTTAATGTCCTGCCCTGTTCCTAATGAGGGTATCTGCTCTTGCAAAGAATACAGTGATTAATTGGGGACTCCTTCATTAGTGTCTTAACTGAGGATTTCATGACTAGTGCCTTGTGTGTGAACAGAACCTATATTTGCAATTCAACAGACAGTCCAGGGCTGCACGTCAGAACCAGTCCAGGATCTTCCCCAATGTGTAGTTTAATTACACTAGAATGGGAATTTTCAGTATCAGGGAAAAAGCTGCAGTAATGGTGACTTACAAGGTGCTGAAACTTTAAGCAACGAATTTCAGTACCTTGTAACGTTCATTATTTTGATGCTTTCTTTAACATCAACGTTTCAACTGCCAAATTACGTGGGTTTTTCAAAACATCAACACGCAACTGCCCAATAATCCATGAGTGAGTCTTGGAGAAATGTATGGCTGGGTATAGCATTGGTAGGGCCAGCCTTTCAACCTGCGATACTGAGGCGAGTGGATAATGGTGCCTAGGAAATGGTGCTCGTGCTGTGTTCTGTAGTTCTGCCACAGACTCCAGTCTGACACTGAGTGACTTGGTTCTCAGCCCTGAAATCTTAAGTTGGAGGAGGCTGTAGCACTGGGATGGTGCCTCGCTGTGCATTCACAATCAACATGATTACCTACTGCATGACTATATAAATTATTTTGCATTCCTTGTTGTGGTTCCAATGATGTTGGTAACGTTTTCTGCTCTATTAGAATAGCACTGGAATAGGTTGCCCAAGGAAGTTGTGAATGCTCCATCCCTGGAGGTGTTCAAGGCCAGGCTGGACAGAGCCTTGGGCGACATAGTTTAGTGTGTGGTGTCCCTGCCCATGGCAGGGGGGTTGGAACTAGATGATCTTAAGGTCCTTTCCAACCCTAACTATTCTATGATTCTATGATTCTGTGTATATAAACATGCATATGCTTTCTTCTTGTACATACCCATACAGATACATACATGTTTTCTGCTTACGTGTACACATGCGCATCTGTATCTATGATTTATTCATGGAAATCCTCATGAAATTCAGGAGTCTTCATCCCTGTCTCTCCCCATGCCTCTCCAGTGTGGGGTACTTTCTTATAACAAATGCCCCTGGTTTCTTCTTGGGGAGCCGTAGGGTTTTGTTCTTCTTCATATCTCCCTGCTTTTTTCGAAGCTTTGTGAAAAGACTGGACTGAGGCCAAGAATGAAGAACAAAACGAGCACTGAATAGATGAGAGATTGTAGGTGGGATGCTGAAGTCTATGCGAAGAGTGGGAGGGCAATTTTGAAAATCAGAACTGGATATTAAGTTAACACTGGATTGTCTGGTTAAATCTGACTTTGTGGAGCAAAAGTATAAGTTTGTAACAAGGCTGAACTCAGTGAATTTCAGATTTATTTATAGATAGATAAAGGAAAAAAAAAAATCAACAGGTAGCCTCCCAGTAGTAATTCTGTCTCAAACTCTTGTGTTTTGAGACTAAGCAGCTGTATTAGCAGGAGTGTATTATAATAATACCTTTGCTGCCTTCTAAAATTCTGGCAGAAATAGCTCTTCTACAAGTACAAGAGGCACTTCTACTTAAGTGCTAGCAAGTGAGACAGATATCTAGGATGCTATTTGAGTATGTCCAAGCATTTAGAAACTCTTGCTATTCCTCTGAGATGGCAGTAGGCTTTGGCAACAGTGTTGGAGAAGAGGGTTCATAGCAAAAGCTAAGCAGATTGGATTGTCTTTGAGATGCAGAATTAAGGGAACAAAGACAAAAGACCTGAGCCTATCATTTTCCTGCTGCACTGCAGCATTCCTG
>NW_009932187.1:70472-74652 GCF_000696875.1 Nestor notabilis
CTGCCGAATGTGTGATTTGAGGCAGAGGCATGACAGCTGGGAATCTCCCCTCTGTTGTGAAGGTGAGAGAGCAAAAAAAAAAGGTGTTTATGCATCCCAAACTCCTAGCAGAACCTAGTCCTTTACAATGATGGAGGAGTGTTTGAAGTGCTGTTGGAGGGCTTCATATATTAGTCATGAAATGTGAGGATATTGCCACTGCAGAACAGAAAATGTATGTAAGATTGGGTAACTCAAAGCCTTGTTTTTCTGCCTAATTTTAAATTTAAAGTATTTGAAACTTGCCATGCATTACACTTGTAGGAAACTATACATATTGCCATAAAATGGTTGAGCTGCAGTAGAAGCTGAAGATGACCATCAGGACTGATACTCTGAATGTTGTTTGCTGAACGAAAGCTCCTGCTGGGGGAGATGTTAGGAGGTCTTTGCTTTTTGTTTCCTATATTTCCGTGCTCTTTCAGCTGTAGTCTAAATGGACTCCAGTTTGTCAGCATATTTCTTTATGGCTTGCCAAGACCATGGTGCTTCTCCAGGCAGCCTTGCAGGAGATGAGTGCAGGAGGTGATGCTGCTTCCAGCTCACTTTCAAATGTAGCTTGTTTTGTTTTCATTTTTATTGCTTTACCTCAAAAGTCTTTGATGTGGTTGAGATTGTCCTGTTCTGTCAGTTTCCCCAGCTATGATTTTTAAATACAAATTTCTTACACCAAGGTAAACCTTACTAAGCCATTAGTTAGTATAAATAAATAATATCTAGCGTTTTTTTAAATTACTTTTAAGCTATTGATCGCCTTTCATAAGCAGAAGTGGACCTCCGAGCTGCTTAAGGACATCATCAACTTTTGTTTTCATTTTTACTTTGATTATAGCTCTTCAGGCTTTCTCCTTTGGTCACTTTCACATCTCTGCCATTTGAGTCATCTTTGAGACTTGAGCTTGATCAGACTTAGCTACTAGAAAAGCCATACAGAACCATATATTCACTCTTTAAGGTTCTTTTGCCCCCTCCCCATCACCCCGCTTTGTGTTCCAAATAAATGTCAGGCATCCATGTATGTTCTGGATTTTAGGCTGTTCATTGCCTTTGATTCTCACCACTTATTGTGACTACAGTTAACTGAAGCAGTGTCCAGCTGGAAGCTAGCAGACTTGCCAGACAAATGCATGAAACCCAACAACTGAACACCACCTACTTTGACTGCCTGCTTGCCACTAGGCATTTTAGCTTGACAGCGCTTATAGCCATCTTTGTGGAGCTTTGTTAAGAGGGTCACAGGACTGGCACCTTCATGCTCTTAAGGTCTGCTTAGCCTCCTGGGCTTTCCTGCGCAGTTAATTCAGTGATTTTGTGTGTTTGTAAAGATAACTACCTAATGCTTAATCCTTTAGTTTTGCCCTTTCTACAGAAATCCAAGACTGAGATCCCTAAGTGCAGTGTAGACTCATGTTTTTCAGTAGTCTGTATTTTATACTGTGGTAAAAGTGCAGGTTTTTTCCACTGTTACTTGTTCATTAATTTGGGTTTCATTTTCCCAGTAATTTAGTATGTCTGAAAGAACGAGCCCCAAATCTGTTTTTTTAAAGTCCTTGCCAGATATATGACTGCTACACAACTAAAAGCTTATTGCCATGCTTTGATTTTATCCACATGGAAAATTTGCCTGCGTTTGAGTAAGCATTGAGATTGAGCTTTATACTCAAGTCTCAGGTAACTGGTCTAAGGCTGATCTGAACAACAGCAACTGGTGTGTTGAGAGACACACCAAGTGACTGCATGTGGATTTGTGCTTTGTCTTGAATATTTTTGCATATTTCCCAAATAAATAAATAAATAAATAAAAGCATTCTACAAGTTGTCTTTAGAATTAATTGTTTGGAATACATGTCAGTCTTGTTTGAGGGACAGTCCTGTATTTTAGCTTCTGCATTTCAGATCTCATAGGCTAATCTTAAATTGCTCTTGAAGTATGTGAGAACAGTCCTTATTACAGCTCTGTGAAGCCTTTGTAGAAATGGCAAGTGTGTATTCATCTTCTGAAAGCTTGTGAAGAATTTGCAGTAGCTCATGATAGAGCTTCTCAGCCTTCAGGAATGTAAACTAGATTCAGTGACATTAAAGATAGATGTTCAAAAGGAATTGGCACATGAACAGAATTGTTTTTTTAATAATTTTTTAAACTTCTGCAATTGTTCTATTTTTCTTGACTGAACAAAATGATTAAATGCTTTTTAAAACCTAGAAAAAATAGATTAAAACCTTTTTTTAAAAAGCTGTTTTGCAGTGAACATGACTTGGTCTGCAGTGCTTTCAAATACTTTGCTCTGCTGCTATTCATCTTGAGGTTTGGCTGTCAACTCGGAGCTGTGCTTTAGCAGCATAAGCCCTTACTGCTCAACCCCTCTGCTCACTTCATTTTCATTTTGGTCTACAAATCAAATGCTGGGCTGAACTCCTGAAATGTAACCAGCTGCCTTCCTTGGTTGCTGTTTATCTAAATCAGCCTGGTCTGTACAGCAGTTTTTTGCTGAATATCAGTCTTTGAAGAAGTTTTTTGTATTTTCTGCCTTTAAGCTTTTTCTTTTGTCACGTTATCATAGGCATAGACTTGATGTCTCCCAGACTCATCACATATTATGAAAAGAATGTATCTGATTAAGGGGGAGAGCATTGGATGAGACAACTTGCTAGCTGAGATTAATGCTCAAAGCTCAAGATCAGCACCCATGGTGGTGCTGGAGGAAATAACATATAGTTTGTTTTATCTGCTATGTTTATCAATGACAGTAGAGACGTTGGAAGGTTAAGGAATTACTTAAGATGATAAATGCTTAAAACCCATCATACATTACAGCAATCTGGAAAGTAGTAAGGGGCGGGGCGGAGAATTTGCACTCATGCGTCACTTAAAGCTTTTAGAGGATGATTTAGTAGGTAGAATTAATGCTTCTGAATAGTTGGGATTGATGGCTTCTGAAATCTTCCGTTCAAGCTTTTGTGAAGTTGATTGTGGTATTCTGCATTGATTTCTTCTTTGCTTGCTTGGGGAAGGGGTTATCTTTCAAACTTTTAGACCTTCCAAAGTAAGCAAAGGTTGTTAAGAAATGGAGATCTGAACTGTGACAGTAGCAAGCAGAAGTACTGAGTGAACAATCAGAAGTTCCAAGAAGGGAATTTTAGTATCAGAGGCAATCAACTGTTTTGACCAATAACTAAAACTTACATGACTTTCAGCAAGTAGGGTGTGTTTGCTATGGTTTTTCAATCTCACTGATGTTGAATGGAGAAAAAAACCCACTCTTTTTATAACATTTTCTTTGTATAATCATTATCCCTAAGGTAAAGAGGTTGTCTTTCTTTTCTTGACTGTGGGATTTGAACAACTTTTGGGAATGGTTGAAAGAATGCAGCAAACACGTCACCTACGATTTCACCTTTCAGCTGCTTTCTTGAGGCCATGTGTTTGCAGTAAATGGTCTTGCTGGGCAAGGATTTCAATGTGTACATGGACTATTGGGTGGGCACTGGAGAAGGAGATAGGAGACATATGCCTTGCACGTGGTTTGAGGTCTCTGCCGGGATTGCTGATTTAATTACCCTCAGGAACCCAACTCATGTTGGTTCCTGAGGATACTTTCTGTCCTCTACACATTAACTTCATCCTGCTTACAAAAAGGTCTGCTGAGGTGGGAGCTTCAACTGCAGACTTTTCCTGGACTCCAAGAAAGCTTTTTAGGCAAATGCGTGAGATCAAGTTTTGATGATGTGAAATGAAACCTTAGGGTGAGTCCAAGACCTCTTGGCAGCTGAGCTGAAGCATATGTCTGAGCAGTAATGCCCAAAGCAAAGTAACAACTGTGGTGACAATGGTAAGAGATGAGGATTTGTGCACTGATTTCTTGCAAAAGAAGAGAACTTTCTCTAAAGGTTGGGTCTGAGGGGTTTTTTGTGCTTTTCACTAGGCATCTATAGAAATAAAAATGCACAGCAAAATTGGGGGTGTAGTAACTTCAGCCAGAAGAGGCTGAATTGCAGCTACAAATCTTTGGACTGCTTCCCTCTTCCCACTCTCCTGGTTGAATCTGTTATATGGAACATGCAGCGTGTAGGTTTTAACATCCCTAGCATTTGCTGAATCTGCTAGGTGTCTTTGCAGCCTGCAGGATCGGCTGGAGTGGGT
>NW_009932187.1:74683-108444 GCF_000696875.1 Nestor notabilis
TGCCATTGCTCCATGGTTGCTCCATCATCCTACACACAAAAAGGGGTCCCTTTGGGCATGTCTGATATGTGCAGTGTGGCACGCTGTGAAGCCACTGAGACCAATAAAGTGATAGGCGAGATTAGTTAGCCTCAGTACAGCCTTAAATATGTCAGTTATCTTGGGGCTTGGAAGGTGCATAATAGCCCCACATAGTGTTGCCTTGCTCTGTGTCTCCTCAGCTCAAAGCAGGCTAGGCACACCTAAATTCACCTCACACAGTGCAGCATAGATGTTTCCTGGCTTTGTTGCTGCCAGAGCCAGGTTAGTACAGCTTGTTAGATCATATTGCAGCCTGTCTGGATTTGGGGAGCGATCAAACATGTCCTTAACAACAGCTCTGCACTCACTTCTAAGCATGGCTTTAGGTCTCTAATGACAGACATCCTTTTAAAACCTAAGCTGTGCTTTCTTAAACATTTTATCCTTTAAGGTATTGCACATGCATTTTAAGTCACTTGAGCTTGCTTCCTTTCTGCTTGCTTGGATTTTTTTGTGCCTTTTTTTCCATCGTGCTTGCTGGTCAGAGAAAGAATTTAAATTTTTCATGTATTTTATATATATACATATACATACCCACTTTTGCTTTTATGCTTCTCTCACAGAGTCTTTTGCCGTGGGTGAGCGGAACTTAGTCAGCAAAGAAAGCAAACAGAGAGAACAGACCCATCGCCCCCTGCTCCTTGAAAGAGCAGAGGGCATGTGGAATAAATCAAAATGCAAAGCATAATAACGAGGTCCCATGGGAAAGGGATCCTTGTGATTGTGTGCCGGCGTGCACTCCCCTTAGAGACGGCGGCTGGGGGGCTCACCCCATGGCGGCCAGGGGGCTCCTTTCTTTCTCGTCTGCATCTCCCCTCCCAATGTCACCGATCCATTCACCGCCCAGAGAATTGATTAACATTTGTTGGGAGCTTTGGGAGACAGGGAAAAAGCAGGAGAGAGGAGGGCAAGGGGAAGGGGGCGCAAGCTGGTGATGCTGGTCCCCAGGACATGGCAAGCAGAGGCACGGTCAGGCGCAGGATGGCTATTTTATAGCTGGGGACCGCGGTGACGTATGGCTGAGCGCTCGCTGGCACCGCTCCTCGTGGACCAGTCAGCGGAGCGAAATTGAAGCTGACAAGACTTTTCTGGCATTTTGGAAAGGACTGTAATCTACTGTAGGGGAGAACAGAGCCACTCAATCACCGCCGCTGTAAATAGGAGACGGAAGGGAGTGAGAAAGGAGGCGAAGAGAAAAAGTGCTTGCTGGGGGGGGAGGGGGGGCCGGCATTTTTGGTGGATGGTATGAAGCCAGCCATGGAAACTGCAGCAGAGGAAAATGCAGAACAAAGCCAAGAGAAAAAAGGTACCCAGGGGTCTAACAATAGCCTGTTTAAATCTTTTCATTCAGGGGGCTTAAAGAGGTTTAGGCCAGTTCTGTCACTTTTTCAAATAGCTCTTAAACAATCATTACTGCATCTTCGGTCTTTCAGCTGTCCTTTCCTGCATGGCTTGACAACAAATTAATACAGCAGCAATCTTTCTGTCTGTGTCTGTATTTGCTCTGAATCTGTCCTAACCCTACCCAAAATGATGTTTGGAAAAGAAGTCTTGTTATTGCTGCGTCTTTGACAGATTTTAGTAAATTTGGTTTACAGAGGTAGTGTGTGTCTGTGTGTTTGCATGTTGTTTTCAGAGCCGTAATCTGGTGTTTTCATAGAGACTGGCCATGGAGCAAGGCTTTGCAATGCAGTGTGGGAGACCTAGGTTATAATAACATATAATAGGTTATAATATCACATAACCTTTGTGTAGTTAGCTTGATGCCAAATGCTACTCTTATTTTTAAATTCCTTTTCTCTGGTGTCGTCTGGCAAATTTTGCTGTTGTAGAGATCTGCTTGTGGTATGGTAATGGAGAATAATGCAATGAGTTTCACAACATTAGATTTCAGGATGTGTTAATCATCAGGAATTGCTGCTTAATGGAGAGAACAATTCCATGGTAGTGGTTCTGCGGTAGGGAGATGGCAGCGCAGAAGGTGAGGTGCTTCATCCATCCCAGCCTTCCTTACAGGTCATTTATTTGGTCTGGAGTGCTGAACTTCAGAGGGTAAATTCTGCTACCAAAAGATGTTTTGTTTCTGCATCATATAATTTAAGCCAAGTAAATGTCCCTTTTCAGTGTGGCAGACTACTGTATAAATTATAGCGACGTTGTTTTGCAAAATGATACAGCAGCAACAAAATTACTAAAATCCCTACTGCCTTTTTACATGAGTCGCAGTATACTTTTGAACCTGTTGTGTCTCATTTATAAGCAATCTAAGTATCTAAGAGGCATAAGCAGCTGATACACAACTAGTACATTTCCCCAAGTGGAATTGTTTGATTTATTGTTAAACAGTTCAGATATGAATGTAGTGACGAATCCCCGTATTGTCCAGTACCAGATTTTGTTATCCTACTTCGAATCTGATTCCTCCTACACACTTTGTATGATTCAAACCTAGCTCCAGTTTCAAGTAAATGAAATTTGTCAAGTGATTAGACATAGTTCTACACAATCCATTAGGGATTTCACAAAAGGAGGACCACTGATAAGAGATTAAATTCTGAAAGCCATTAGTGTATGTGGACAATAACCCACCTCACTGTAGATTGTGAGTAATTAATGTCCTAAATACCTTGACTGTAAAACCACCTTGAACTCATAGATCATTCTTCAAAAATTACAGCATTTTTTGCTTCTGATTGATGAGTTTCCTTTAAACTGATAGAACTCATGTACAATAAACACCAAAGAAAGTTATCCGTATGCATCAGCAGCTGTGCAAAACGAAATCTGTTGCTGAGTGTGTTTATGATGAGTTTATGGTTTCCCTTTTGTTTTGGCAAGGATGAAAGCACAACATGTAGCACAGTAAATCTGTTACCAAGTCACGGTGGTTGATCTGTTGCCTTCATAGGATGCAAGTAGGGGAACTTCCTATCTTGATTTTACCACCATTTCCTAGGTTTTTTATGATAATTTTATACTTTGGATCTGTTACATAGGTATGTGTATGTAACACTTCAAGGCTTTGTTCTTGCCAGTTCCCTAATTTCTCAAAGTAACACATGGTCTCTCACATTATGCTCTTTTTTTTCTACTCGCTTAAATTCCCAATATGTTTCACAGCGAATTAAAATGCAGAAAGCTGAAACAGTCCTACTCCTAGTTTCAATAGCAAAATAATTAGCCCAGGTCTCCCTGCAAAGTTATTGCCATGAAGTGGTGATGTAGGAGGCATATTTGATTTGGTGGGGGGGGGGGACACACAATAGATTTTCCAAAGTGCTAAGGCTGTTGAGCCCACTTCGGTTTTCAGATGGGCTCAGAGGGTATAAGGTGGCTCTGAAATGGCAGGATTTTTCAAAAGGGCTCTTTTCCCTTTTCTCATTTTTCTCCATGAACAGTTCTCATGGAGAAAAATAAGCTTTTTCTCTGTGTGAAGAAACTTCCAGGAAAATGCTGCTGCTTCATTTTGGGGGTATGAAATAGAAGCTGACACCTTAAAAAATGATTCAATTTATTGTCTGGACTGGATCCCTTGCTTTCTGTGCCTTACATGCTTGCCAGGCTTGCAATATTTGCTTCTCCTTCGAAGATCCCACCTGGACTTAAGGTAACGGCCATCCTTTATGAGATGCCCTAGATCCAGTGATTGCAAGGCAGCCATCATAGCTTGAAGCAATTTAAGTGCTATCACAAAGTCTTTTAACTCTTCCTTCCATAAATGAATTGTCCAAGGAGATAACCCAACATCTGAAGGAGTCTGAGGGATGTTGCTGTTGCTAAGATTGAGCAAGAGGTCCTGAGCATTTCATTTTGGGTATTCAGGTTCACACACACTATGCTGTCTGCTGCCAACTTCTGGGGAAAGTATTTGCATTTAGCTAATAGCAAATTGTACTTTTAATCTAAGAAGTTTTTCCCTGTAACAGAATTTTAAATTACACTTTTTCAGGTTGGATTTTTAATGAAAGGACCTCCTCAGTGATGTGCTGTGTTTGTATAGAATACACACTTGGAGGAAGTTGGGTTGGGACTACACGCTGTCTGTATACAGGGGTCCCCGTACTCGGGAGAACTCTGGAGAGCAGTAACTGGCCAAGCACTTGGGATGAGCAGCAAGATCTCTTTTCAGTTCAAGCACCTTAATACAGTCAGATCTGAATGGTGGTGTCTCATAGGCTCTGGTTTGTGTTTCCTATCCCTGTGGCAAATGTGGATAGCCAGTTATTTTGGATTGCAGTCTAGCTGAGACAGTTTACACATGCTAATGTGCTTTATGAATAATTACTGAATGATAAATGATTGACCTTCTTTAGAATTTTAAAGTTTGCTACATTTTATATGTGTTCCAGGTTTATATTTTAATAATTATTATTATGAATATCCTGCCTGATTCAGGGAGTGCTATTACCCAGCTGATGGATTCGGTGTTTATCAGACATTTGTTTCTCTGCACCCAGATGAGTAGCTGCTGCCCCAGTTTTTTAATTGGAAATGGAACAACACCCATGTTGATGGAGATAAGAAAGAAGTCAGCTTTATATACTGTGTATCCGGCAGCCCTTATCAGAAGAGAACACCAGGAGCAAGCTGAAGCAAAATGTTTAACAGATACTTTACAGGGCTGCAGGACAGATTGGATGCATTTTAAAGATGAAGGTTTACAAATTATTACAAATGACAGTGTTTATCTTGCAGGCATTAAATTAAATCAAAATGTGAGGTCTGAGCAGGCAGATTTACTGAAGTGGAATAAATAAGAAAAACGAAATGCTGTTTTGCATCAGCAGTGAAGGATATAGATCCTGATACACTTTAACAGAGACAAGAAGTTTCCCTTTACCTTTAACTATGAAAAATTCTACCAAATTTAAAAATAAAAAATAAATCAAAAATAAACAAAACCCCACCTCAACTGTGGATGACCACAGTGCATTCACCAGGTACACATGGGAGGATGGAAGAAAGCTATTACACTAGAATATAGTTTCCTTATATGAACACAAACGATGTTTGAATTGCTTATGCTGTGCTGAGGAATAATGAAAACCAGCCACAGCAGCTGCACCAAAGGTTCCTTTTAATTGGCTCTTCTCTACTAATTTGCTTTCGATGAAAGATGACCTCATGCTCAGGAATGGCTGTGAGCTTTACTATTTTCATCATATATTAAGCGATCTTTCAACTCTTAAACTGTAAATACACAAGTATATACTAGTCAAAAATAGAAAGAAAATACTTTTCTTAAACACAACTGTACAACTGTGCAGTTGCATAAATGAAGCTGCTGAAGTGTGATGTGAGAAAGGGGTGAGTTAATGTGCAGTTTATTTCACTTTTAGTGAAATTCTTTTTATGCAGCGAGCTTATGACATTTTGATGTGTCACAGGTAGATATACTTTGCATGACAGCAAATTGAAAAAATGTCTTTTTTTAGATATGTGTTATGTTATTTGCAATATAACCAAAATTTTCAAGCATACCCCTTTAATGTTAGGCTCACACAGTGGTATCAGAGCTGTCAAGCCGTTTAAAGATTTGTAGTATGCTGCACATTTTTTCCAATTTTATACAGCTTGTTCATGTTTCAGATGCCCTGAAAACAACTAACTGCCTTAAGTATAAGTCCCTGAAGAGTATGACTGTAGGAAGAGACGTCCAGCCCAGAGAGAATCTGGGACACACGATATTCTGGGGATAATAATTTGGTAGGCTTAGTGATTTAGGTTTTAATGAATAGGATTTGGTTTCTAAATAAGAGAGGGTTGAAAAACACTCAGAGAACATACTCATACTGGTCTGGACAACCTCATGAAAGCAGAAAACCCAGACATATGTGCCACAGGATATGGTAATGGGGAGGGGAGCCCAGATGGCACTGCACGTGCACAATGGACTCTGCAGTGGGAGCAAAAGGGCTGAAGAGGGGTTAAAGGAGTCCTCTTTGGTTACTCTGACCCTTCCATGTTTTCTAGCCAGCCTTGCTCCTAGTGCAGTATTCATCACCAGGTTGCCAGATCATAAACGAGCAAATGACAGCCCTCTCTTTGCTCCTATGGACTGCTTTGTCAGCTGCGACAGATGAATGTCATAACTGTTTGTTTCCTCTAAAACCGTATGCTAAAGGCAGCAAGCGTGAGGGTGTTGGGCACTGGGACTTTTATTGCAAGATGATTCATCCCAATTAATATTGAACACCAAAGTCGCCATCAGTGTGCCTGCATGGTGTGACATGAAAACATTGTCAGTTCTGTAGCTACTGCCTCTGTGCAAGGTCGAGTACAAGCTGGTGATGACAAGTGGGTTTGAGCTGCATGAGCCTGGCTGTGCATGGAGGGTGTTGCAACCTAGACCTGGGAATACAGTTAGTGTAGTTAGTTCCTCAGAAAGCAGAAGGTAAAGAAGTCATTTAAAGCTATTTCCTTTCTTAACTATTGGGGTACAGAGTTAAACTTCTAACTCGTACATACAGTACGCAGTAGTTGTTACATCACTGAAGCCTGTGGGGCTTTTGACCTGGTGATGATGGGCCTGGGTGGGTCCCAGCAAACCCACCAAAGATGCTTTTCAACTTCAGAGGTTGTGCCAGGCATGCAGTAAGGGCTACCAAACAGCCATTGCTAAGTGGCTCTTTGCAGAGCAGCAGAAAAACTGAGATTCCTTATGGAATTTGAACTGGCTCCTAATGAAAGAAGCACTGTTACTGCAAAATCAGAAACTGCTAATTAAAAAAACTCAACTTCATAGAATATTTTAATTTACAGAAATGATGTTGTCTCCACATGTACAGTTTTCATGTTTGTCCCACAGCAGACAGTGGTGACTTCACCAGTGTCTCCCCAGGCCAAGGGAGAAAGAAAGCTGCCTGCTCTGCTGCTCAGATCCAAGTGGATTTTGTAGCTACTGCAGGAGAAATCCCGAATTGTGGGTTTAGGCCTGGCAGGATAAAACCCTTTTGGTGTCAAGAGTTGGTCTAGATACTATTGCAGTGCAAATGAAAATTTTCAATAATATTAAAATACTTAAATAATATTAAAATAACCAGTCTTTTTAATTTATTTATTTTTAAATCTGAATCTGTTACCAATATCCAGTAATTAGCTTCAAAAACGCAGGGAGCAGACAGTTTGGAGGAAGGCAGGAGACGATAGACAGTACCAGCAAGGAATTCTGTTATTTTCAGTTTTATATCCAAGTCAAATTATTATGGCGCTCCTTCCGATCACAGAATCATAGAATGGTTTGGGTTGGAAAGGACCTTAAGATCATCTAGAGCTCATAAACAGGATTGTTCCTGTGCAAGCAGAAGGAGATGATTTCATTCCAAGCATGCACAGTCATTTTGGAACAAATACCTTTGACACCTTTCGAATTTGGTTATGCTCATAAGATGCGGAACTTGCCTTTCCTAAAAGGAAGGGTAAGCCATACAAAGTGGAATAATGTCTTTCAGGAAAAACACACTGCCTGATACCTGTCACAAAGTATCTTTTAGAGGGTCACTGATACTATGTTTGCATCCCAAAACCTAAAGACTCTGTTAGAGTTTATTTGCTGATGTAGGAGATGAACAAAAAAATTCTTGTCTCAAATCTCTAGATCCAGCATTTGGATTTGAGGCCAAGATTTTTTTTCTCTTCTTGACGTATGCAAATGTAGCTGTGCCAAACTCCTCGTTGCACCAGCAGCAAAGCCATGCGAGAGAGGGACCAGGTCCAGGACCTTCCTAGCCCCTCAGGGACCAGAAGTACATGGCACTCCTACTTCCCCTGCCCCCAGAATTTGTTTCTGATCTAGTCTACAGCAGATGGATTTTCAGCATTGTAACCTTCACTTCCTCCACATGCCCAAATACTGCTGAATTGGATTTGTTTTGGCCAGAAATGGTGGTTGCTCTCTGATTTAGGCACCACAGAGTGAGACTGCAGTGCATTTTAAATAAAGACCAGTCCATCTCACCCTGACAACCTTGACAAAGCCATAGCAGTGCTGAGGGGGGCATGTCGGTTTGAAAGTGGTTTGGTGTTGTTTTGCCAGTAGTCTCTTTCAGGAGGCTCGGAAGCCCCATGCTGATGAGTGTGTGATGAGTGTGCAGGAGGGTCAGGTGTGGTTATGCATGTGGGGTCTTGTTGCTGAGCTTCCGCTGTCCTCTGAAGGATAACTGCTCTCCTATATTGTAAACTTTGAACAAGTCTGTTTTAACATGCTTGGTTCAGATTTTTGGAGGTGAGCAGAGTCTAGGTGAAATAAAGCCATGACTTACTTTTTATTGTATGAAAATAATGGAGCGAACTCGTGTGTTTGCCCTACCATTACACATCACAATAACCATTTTCTTTAACAGATTTGGAGTCTTTTAAAAAAACAGATGATATGGTTTTCCATGACTTTGTCTTCCCTTACTTCTGGTACAGCGCTTTTCACCATGGACAAAGAGAGGGAGATGTGAGACTGGGTGGGAGGAAGGAATAACAAGTCCTTCCTTACATTTTTAATTCGAATGCTAGCTGGAATTTTAGCTATTCAACCCTTCTTAACACCTGTGTTAGCATTTCCCTGTTGATCGTCCCTCCCAACCCTTCCCTTGATTTGTAAGCTGATGTTGTTTCACTTCTGAAACTACAGTGTTTTTTTCTGGGCTCTTAGTTTTTAAAGTTAAATGATTGAAAATACTGAAGTAAAACTTGCTGGTGACACTGACTTTTTACCACCTGAAATTGGCAGTGATCACCAGACCAGAAATGGAAATTGGCAGGTACCACTGGATGTACAGGAGTTCAAGGCCACACCGGTACCATCATGTGCCAGCATTGAGAGGCAATATTAGTCCTTTGGGGATTCAAGGTAAATAAAGGGCTGGGTGAAAGGGAAATGGAGAGTTCAGAAATGGTAATAGCATAAACCTAATACTTTGCACTAGTCCTAACAATTTAAGATAAATGCTCTTCTATTTTTCTTGTTTTGTTTGTTAAGGCTGCAAGGAGTCTAGTTCTTCCATTTGCATACTTGCCATAAACTTAAATTTGGTTGTTAATGCTTGAAAGACAATAATGTGTGGTGAGGGACACCTCACTTTTAACTGTGCTGCCTGATTGCTTCTAAACTGTTTACAGATGAGACGGCATAGTATGGGTTTTGTATGCCAATGAGTCTATCAAACTCGTCAATCACAATCGCAGTAATTGACACTAAAGCACTGACAGCACATCTGACTTACTGGTCTGCTACAGTACACTTACTAGAAAATATTCTGTGATTTTGCCTGCATTTTTCCTTTGCTAGAAGCAGTAAGTGTGTATGTCAGAATCTAAAGGAGGATTTCAGCTGAGGCTTTAAAAATGGTTTGGCAATTCCACATGCCTGTTCTTTCAACATCTGGAAATATTGAGTATCTGGAAATAGGATCAAGAAGATCCTATTTTGTTTTCTGGAAGCTTTATTTTAAGAGTTCAGGAGGAATTTAGTTTTGAAGCATTTCAGAAAGACACCTGAAATCAAGCACATGATTGATTGCATTGGAAAATTCCAGTCTGAGAGTTAGCACAGTGAAGGATATAAATGCTCAGAGACAGCATTTGCAGCTAGCTCTGTCCAGCAATCCTCTTCCCTTGCTGGAGCTGATTGACTGAAGCCTGCTTGACAGCTTGTTTGCTGGAGGTGTCTGCCTCCGCATTAGAGATCTAACATCAGTTGCAGGGAAATATTCACCAAAGCTTGCTGCCTCATCCTTCTCCTTTCCATTATATTTTCACACTTTTGTTCGTTAGAATTCAAATGTTTATGTATTTCAAAATGGCTTTTTTTTTTCCCTCCCTCAGATACTTAGGTTGCAATTCATGATCTCCGTCTTCAATATCAGTATTCTTTTTAGCCATATTTTATGACAGATTACCTGGGTGACAGACTGGCTGCCCAAAGACATTCCAAACTTCAGATCAGTGCACATAGGATACTTTATACACAGAAGAAATGCTTCAGGAAGGAGCAACATGTTATGAACGCTGCCTTCCTGGGCGGTAGAGGACAAGGAGGGAGCAGGCCAGGTGCCTGGTTATCAATGTCTTGTGCCTCTTCAGCTGTCCCAGTGATGAGACATGTCCATATGTGCTGGCACGGATGAGCCAGGACACAGAGGAGACTCATAGCCTTCTGTTGCAGCATCTGGGAGTATGGCACCTAAAATGGTGCTAGAAACCCTTGTTTAGGCAACCAAACCCTATTCAGGCTACCTTGGGAATCTTCCTGAAGTAGTATGTAGGTAAATGTGGTGCCTGTCATGGAGGAGTTGAAAAAGGGCTTAAAAACCCCCCAGCAACAAAGCCCAGAAGTGCTAATTCAAAGGGAAGGTCCTTTAAATGGCTGCACTTAAAGAAATTAAAATGTTCTTAGGCAGTGGTGAAACAGATTTTGAATAAGACTAATCTTCCAGTGGTGGATTAGCCACAGTGAAAATATTGGTCTTTGTTGCTTTCTCTTAGATGGGAGGGAAAATGTTGCTTCAGTCACAACACAAGTCAGAGCTGTAACATGTCTCCCTTCAGTACTGACATACATCTCCCCACTGCTGGGTAGCGTTGGCTACTGTGCTGAGATAAACTCTCCATTTCTTTGACAAGCCATGTTATTGCTTGGGTGCATTTGCAGTATGGATATTTTTACTTTGCCTCCTCTGTCAGCGTCTGAATGGAAATCACTAGGAGAGCACCTCTGTGGCAGTTCTCGTGGCATCCATCTCTTCTCTCAGGGCCTCCACATATGACGTGATCTCCCTTCCCCATTTTAAGCTTTATGCAGCACTTGAGCAACAAGGGAAGAGTCGGCGTGGGATATTCACTGTGGTGCTGGAGCCAAGACATCCCCAGAACACCTGCAAGCTTAATGAGCCTTTCAAAATGCCTAAACCAATTTTTTCCCAGGAAGCAAAGTACCATCTTTTTCTTAACTAAGAGAAACTTAGCAATGGTTGTTTAACATGAGCTTAGCTCTGGGCACTCTTCCAGGCTGGGTGGGTGTTGTTTGCTTTATGGGAATCTTTTTTTTTTTTGTTCTTTTTTTTTAATTTCCCTTGACTCGCTTCCCCCTGATGCTGGGAGGTGTTTCAGCTGCTTTGTGAGCACATAAAGGCACATGTGGAGTATCTCACTGAAACAGCCTGCTCTCTTAATGAAGCAACCTTACATTTTGAAAATGGTGTGGCGGTGGCTCAGCTGGAGAAATACCTGCATGAAAGCTGTTGCAGGGCAAAGGGCTTCTGCAGTTGTAGTTCAAGTGTCTTATCACTCCCCTAGTTCCATAGTTGAGTAAATGTCTGGGAAGATCTTGGCATCTTCAGTTGTCTCTGAAATGGAGAATTTACCTTCTGAATCTTATATCCACCAGGCTGAAATCACACACACACACAGTTTTTGGCCCTCAGGTCTAGGGAGAGAGAGGTTGTGTTTCTGTTTGCTTCTTTGTAGCTAGGGAGGAGTCAACTGGGGAAGCAGTCGGTAGCAGTGGCTGAAATCCATTGTGGCTAAAGTCTTGCTCTCCTGCTGAGTGCTGAAGGTTGATGGAGAGTGAGGTGAGTTACAGCTGCCAGAAAGGTGGAGCTAGGAGTCTCAACTGCAGTTTTCCAGGTAAGATACTCACCTTTGATTAAAATCAGCTTTAAAAATCATGTCAACCAAGTACCCGTGAGACTGGAGGATGGTTGAATCGAGGAAACCCAAATGTCCTTACAGAAGGTTTCACAGAACTGCTGAAGTAGCCCATGGGACTGAAATGCTTAGATGCTTTTGTACTACCCCCAGTGAGCTTGTCTAGGCCTTCAGACATTTGACTGTCTTTGGCACTCTGCCCATCACTTCATCTGTTTTACCTTTTTGGCTTGAGTTTGTCAAAAATTATCACCTGGACTGGCGTCTACTGATGCAGCAGTTCTTGCCTGTTGACCCTGTGTCATGTTTCTGCAAGAAGGAAGGGAGGGAGGTCAGGGTAAAGGCAGCAAGGAGGAATGTCTTCAGGCACATTGAGCAGTGAGTTGTTGCTATGTCATCTGAGAGTTACAGCCACAGATTGGAACGGCAGCTGCCCTTGCTGGTGCAATGTGTTTGAACTTTGAGCTCTGTGTGTCAATGAGCTATTCCACATGCTCCGGCTGTACAAAAGTCCCAAGGGTTATTTTGCATGGTAAAACAGCAGAATGAGACTCCAGGAGGAATAATGCCAAAGCTTATATGAGTATTGCTTGAGCCATCCCTTATATAAGAAGTCTCTTTTTAAATCACCAACTTAATTTTTTTCTCTGCAGAAGTAGCTTGCAGCTAAAAGATCTTGATCCACAAGGATTCCTTTATAAATCTGATGAAAGTAAGGCCTTTTCCAAAGTATAAATTAGGTATTTTTCTTCTGCTATGATTTCCACTGGTCCATAGGCCAATAGTAAAACAGAGAAGACATGAATTAAAAGTTAAGTTCTGCCTGACCTTTGTCCAACAGCTGGACAAGAGCAATTCTCTTGTCCCACTGTCTCATGGGACAGCAGTGTTCTCCCCATGCAGGTCTGACACCTTGCTCTCACTCAGCAAATGCCTGTTATGGGCACTTACAATAAGCATGGATGTAGTAATTCATCTTTCATAGATTGCACTGCCTGAAAAAGATGCCTTCAGAACACCTGTAAGCTTAATGAGCTTTGCAGAGGCTGGGAATGATACAGATGGGGAGTGTGTGCATTTCAGTGAATTTGAAGAAGATGAATTAGATAAAGCCTGTGAAAGACAATGCAGATCATCTGTCCTCACATGAAACAGATTTGATTCCTACAGTGGGAAGGTTTTTGTTTGTTTGTTTGTTTTTTTTTCTCTGTAAGAAGTCTGTTTTGGACCTGAGATTTGAAGAAAATCAGCGTTTATGTTTACAGCTGTCTGTTCTTAGAGTCTTCTCTGTGTCCTTTAACAGCATCCAGAAGAGACAAAACTTGCCTTGGTAAAACAGACTTTTCTTCAATCTGGGGGTCATGTGTTTTTAGTGAAAGGAAAAATAAAATAGCCTTTTGCTCTTGATGAACATTGATAACCTCTGCCAGGGGTATTTGGTTTGGGTTGTTTTTTTTTTTTTTGTTCCTAGTGTGCACCAGTGCTCCCAGTTTCTCTGCATTGGTTCCACCACAGAAGGCATGAGCAAGGCTTTATAGTTTTCTGCTACACTAAAGTATGGAAGCTTCTAATGAAGTTTAAAGATGGCAGGTGTAAAACTGGTAAAAGAGAATAAATACCTTCTCAGAAGTGGGAAACTATCTGCAATGCAGTGCTGAAACCACAACTGTCATGTATATATCAAGAATATCTGAAGAAGTTGATATTAATGTTGAAAACCTTCAGAAAGGATCTACTTGTTCTTTGAGTAGCTCTTAAATATTACAGATTGGGATGAGACTTACTGGATGGATCAGACTACTGCAGATCTCACTGCATTTCACTTGAATGAAGCATCTTGTGCTAGCCACTGTGACAGAGGAGAGTGGTGGTCTTGCTGGATTACAGGTCTGATCCTTGGTGGCAGCCCTGATGTCTGTGGTCTCCAAAGGTCGTGTCTTCCCATCATAGATACTGTACTGGCTAGGAAGGAGAATTTATTGATTAACAGCTCTGGAAGAGGGGGATGTGAATGCAGGGTGGGGGGAGATGATCAATCTTTAGACCAAAGTACCCTTGCATTAAGTTTTCTGGCTCTCATGAACAGTTCATTTTTAGTATAAGTTAATTTCACAACTTCTGATTTAGGAAGGACAGGAAGGCAAAATTAGGAGAAGCTGAACTTGAAATGAAGCTGTCTGTGGAAGAGCTTTAAGAAGTTTGTGGGAGGAAAATGAAAGATTTTCTCTATTTGAGTTCATCACTTATTTAGTCTGTTTAATGTACTTAATCCAAAAGTATATGGTGAGTGAACATTTATTGTAATTAATTACAGAGGTTTTAGCTTTGTGTCATGTTTTGGAAATCAGCAAAATTTGAGATGAACGGGTAAGCATAGATCTTCAACAAAGACTTCCAAGTGATTTAACACACAGCCTTTTTATTTTAGTGCCCCTATTAAGGTGTGGAAATAAATTTGTCACATGCTTTAAACTTGCCTGTGTAAGATTAAATGTTTTATCTTATTATACTGTTGCCACTGACCCTTGGCTCCTGGTGTGGGTGATAAATGTGGGAAGTAAGGTTACCTTTCTGCCAGGTACTGGCTTATTCTCACACAGGGAAGAAGGAGATAAATTCCATTTTTGCTTCTGAGGTATGAGTGTATTCCTGCATCCCTCACTGCTTCCCCTGTAGGGGCCAGTCATGCTGTAAGGTATGAAAATGTACATCCAGTGTGCATAAGCCATTCATAATGGAGATTTAAAAAAAATACAGTCAGTGGCAGAAAGGAAAATGGACATTTGCTTTCATTGACTTACAGTTCATTTTCTGACAAAGATCCATGGTGATTTATGACTCCAATGCTATTATGCACTTTTGGTATTGGGTAATCTTCAGCACTGGAGAACTGGAGGTGGATCTAAAGTACTGACCTCTCACATTTATTTATGAATTGGGAGTAATGCTCCCAACACCAGGCTCCTGTGGATGTGTAATAATGAGCCTGATTTACATGAGATGGCTGCATTTAAGATGTTATCTAGTGCTTTAATTTAAGAGTATTATCTAGTGCTTTTCCTTTCCTTGGGTCTTTTGTAACATTCTCTTTGTTACAGCAGTTCCTCCACATGTGCTCCCTGCACTGTGGTGCTGAAGCCAACAGAGATCATGGTTCTGTGGTGGAAGATGTTGCATAATTTCTACCACATATTAACTGGGCAAGTGTCCAACATGCCAGGATTTCGAGAAATGCATTACCCGGCTACAGAAAGAGATGAGAAAAAATTGGTGCTCATTGCTTCATCTTTCAGAACAGCAAGACAGATTTATGGGAGGGAAACAAATGAAAATTCTAAGGAAAAGAGTTGGAGCTAACTTGGAAAATGCTCATGGGAGCCTGGAGGTTTAGATCCTTGAAATGGAGAGGTTTTCAAACTTCTTTTCAGGCTTTGTTCCTTGCTTTTTGTTCCATAGTGACCTTGCCTATGAGGTCAATGATTCATACCTGAGATACACTGAGGGACTAGTTCAACCTAGAAGGAGTTTGGGATGTTAGAGGACAGCCTGGTTTTCTGTCCAGGAGGTGTGGACACTCTTCCCTTACTTCATGTTTTCCATGCTTTGCTTAGAGGAATGGCTTTGTGATGGCTTTGTCTGTCTCAGCTTTTGAAGTCTGGCTTCGAGAGCTGATATGTGAGCTTCCTAGGGCAAGCCCTGGGAATACTCAAGACAGCTACCTGATCCCATTGCATTGTCTTTTGTCATTTCTGAAGCACAGAATTGACCTTAGTAGGATGAGTTAGAGTCTGAGAATTGCCTTTTTTTTTTTTTAAGACCATTTTCCATTAATTCTGCATTACCTTGCTTTTCTGAGTTTAAATCTTAAAGCTGTACTTAAAGTATCAAAGAAGGTTTAGCCACACAATTGCCATTTGACATGGGAAATTGAATGGCTAAGCCCCTGCATATATGCGGTAGCCTGTACTCTGCTGGGTAGGTTGTATAATTGTTCTTCATACATTAAGCAACCAATTGCTGATTTGTGTACATATGTAGGTTCATCCTTTACCAATTTCCTGTGACTGATAGTTTCCAGGAGATTAAAAGAATAGCCGGTTCCTGTTTTTTTCTCTTCTCTTTATTTTTGTCCTGTAGCAAGAATATTTGTGTGTGTGTGTGTGTGTGTGTGTTTAATAGCATTCATTCCCTAGAGAATAATCTCAGCCCTTGTTTTAGCTGGCCTCCTTCTGAGAGTGTGTTAAATCTGTAGCCAAGATCACAGGCAGCTCTGGGCAAATCATTGGGCTGTTATTAACCTGCCTCCATGGCAACTGCTGCTTGCCAGCCTGAGGACAAAAAATGTTTTTATTCTGCTGAGTTGCACAAAAGGTTCTAGTGATGCCTTGCACAAAATGGCCATTGAAAGGGGAGATGCAGTGATGTGTGTTTGTGCTGTACAGTTTCATATTTAAATCGTTCTACACTGTTGCATTGGAAGTGGATGTACAGCTGAAAAGTTCAGCGTGTTGGTCATATGGAAATTAAAAACTAGCAGAAAATTGGAAATAAACTTATTTTAATACTGCTTATTTGTGTCAGCTTGAGTTCACAGGCCTCCAGCCTGCAGTTGCCATCAGTGCATTAGCAAGTTATTTTGCGAACATGAACTAGGCAAACATCATCATGGGTTTTCAGTTGTATGGTGTGAAGATACTTGCTGACTTGGGGTTACAGAGAGAGATCATAAAGCAGGTTTCCTGGAAAGCTTTCACTTTTTTCAGCAATCCTTTGATGTGCTTCAGTGCTTGTTTGGGAAGCTTGGTAAGCATATGTAAGTGCTTCATGAGCTTCAAATTTTAGCTGGTTTTGAAAGCTGCTCTTGGCAGTACTGTTTTAGGCTTTCTTTAAAACAGAATTATAAACCCAGCTATATTGCTCAGGCTAGGCATGAATTTAAGCTACTCATAAAGAGTGTTCATAGTGGGATCTGTTGGGGGTCTGGCAGCCCCAGCACTGTGATGAGGTTGTGTCTTGCAGTTAGTTACCCTCTGGCAGGAGGCTGTGCAGCTCTGCTGTCAATTTGGGTGCAGAATGACTATGTATGGATGGATAGATGGATGCTGTCTCTCGGAAATGTGCTGGTTTGGGATGCTTCCTGTGCTTGCAAGCTAGCAGCCTACTATTTCCCTATGAACTTGGGTCCCTCTGCTTCCTGCTTTAGACTTGCTGCAAAAGTGAGTAGTTTCTGCAGCTCCACATTTGGGCAGTTTTCTGTGCCTTGCTCAAAATAGTGTGGTTGCTTTAGACACCACTCAGAGCATCCCTTGGCCATCATCTGTGCTGAATGAAGTGCCACCCAAATATTGTAGTGACTTTCCACTTGGGCTGTAGAGGAAGGCATAAAGAGTATGGTCACAAAGTTGCTTTGTGCAGCTGCATGGCGCTGGGAGATGAGAGGAACTTTGCCACTGTTGGGTTGTGTTTAAGAATCTGTGGATTAGTGGCAGATATTGTCATGTGTTTGGGTAAGGGATCCAGCAGATTCTCCAGGGTGAGTTCTGCCAGTGGCCTGGAAAGCTGGCTGTGCAGTGTAGGGTGTTAATCATCAGTCCCGGGTCTACACCAGTGTTTAGTTTTGTCACGCAGGCTGGTCCCATTTTCTGAAACCATCAGCTTTCCTTTCAGACCTTGACAGTCCCTTAGCTTTGCTTCCAGCTGTTTTTCTTTCCTGTCTTTGATGGGATCCTTCTGCAAAGCAATCTGTGGATCAGTATGGTTAGGTTCTCCTCCACACCAAGCAATGATCTGGCATTTAGTCACCATGTCCTTTAGGAGCATGGCCCAAAAGTCCATTTGTTTTGTGCTGGGCTGTGGCCATGTGTGTTGAGCGTTGCCTGCTGGATGAGAGTGTGGTTGCTCTTGGATAATCCTTCACTGCTAATCCTGTGCCAGGTGCAAGCATTCCTTGGATTAACTCTTGGAGGTTTGGGCCTGACCCGGGAGCAGATGCTGTGGAGGCAAGCCAGCCTCACATGTATGGCTGCTGTTGCATGTGGCTTGTAAGCTGCACTCAGGCAGATTCCCCAAAGCAGTGTACTGCGATGCAAGCTCTGGTGTCTGAACTCATCTTTGGACCTCTGTGGTAAAATGAACCCCGGAGATGATTTCCTCTGATAGCATGCATTTGGATTTTGTTTGCCCTGTCACCGCTAAGCTGCAGTGTTTGTTCATTCGGCAGTATTTTTGTCAAGAAGATAGTTCCTACTGAATGGACTCCAGCTGTGGGCTTGACTATAAAATCTTCCCAGGCTTGTTTCTAGACAATTAAATCTTGTTTGCAGTTAGTGAAGTGGCGTTTCATAAGTCATTTTGTTGGTGATAGCTGCTTAAGCCTGACTAGGACACTTGCTAGTGACTCTTTAAAAGAAGAGTTTCCCACTTATGAAACAGGAAAGCTTTCAATTATCAGATGCATATTATTCCCCAGTGCTCCACGGAAGTGCCTGTTCTGCAACTCATTCATTAGTGGGAAGGAGAGGGGGATAAAAATAAACTTGCCTCATGTGGCGGATGGAGACTTGCTGATCTTAGTGAAGAATTTTTGGGGTGGGAAGATGTGATGTGGTGTACACGCTCGCCAGCTGTCTCCCTGCCTTCAAAAGCTTTGTCTGTTTAGCGCCTTCCCAGAGAAGCAGCGGGCTGTTCCTGCGACGTGCAACGCTGGTCACTCCATTAAGCGTTGTCTTAATGGCTTGTGTTTTGCACAGTTGTATGAAATGCACATTAATGGAGACAGCTTAATGCCATCACCCTGAAGTAATTAATTGGTATGGATTGCCATTACCATTATAGCGCAGTTAAAAGCTCTGTTTGTTTCCGATTTACATTTCCCAGCTCTGCAAGCAGATGGGTTTTCAGGCCACACGGTTGGAAGGAACCTGGCAATTCAGCTGCAACCTCCTTATTACAGTCTGTAAAACAGCAGTTTGGAGGGGGGAATGGTGGTTTGTTAACTCAGTCTGCTTAAACGATTCATTTCATTAAAACTATGATTATGCTACTGCAGACTGTATTCAGGGATCACTGCAAATCCAGTGTATCCTATAAAGCTGGAAATGTATTGTCTATGTAACACAGCTTCATGTCACTGCTTTCAATATAGATTGCTACTCTTTGGCTCCCATTCAATTTTTCAGTTAAAATATCTGTATCCCTATAACCTCATACAGATTTATACCAAAAGTAACTTGGGAGCCATGGGAGAGTGGTAGTTAAGTTTTGCAGACTTAAATGTGTTCCTCTTCCAAGTGCAAAGTATCTCTTAGTTTTCCAAAAGGCTGTATTGTCTTATTTGCTTCTCTGGCTTCCTGAATTGTGCCAGTGTAGCTGGTGCTCCTGCCATTAGTAATGCTGAAACGTGGTGAGCTCTCTATGAGCAGCTGAGTCGCAATGGATCACTTTAGACAAGTGATTTTTTTTCT
Source organism: Nestor notabilis (assembly GCF_000696875.1). Taxonomy (NCBI): domain Eukaryota; kingdom Metazoa; phylum Chordata; class Aves; order Psittaciformes; family Psittacidae; genus Nestor; species Nestor notabilis. The sequence continues at coordinate 93,865 of NW_009932187.1, forward strand.
TTTTCCATTTCATAGGCTGGCTCATTGATCTCTTGATCCTGTAAAGATAGGAGCACTCAGTACACTTTCTGGGTGTTGAGTCCATACCAACAGATCTGTAGGTCACTGCTTTAGAGGGTGATGTTGTCTTGCACCACCTATAGATTTTTGCTTAGCATGTCAATGCCTGGGCCTTTTAGTCCCTGTGGCTTTTACCAAGCGGAGGACGGATGTTCTTTTCCTCATAATTTGCTTTTTGCTCATAATGTTTCTTTTGCTTTCTCTCTTCTGCTTAGGTTGCTTTGAATGTTGCATTAAGTGCCTAGGAGGAGTGCCATATGCTTCACTCGTGGCAACCATTCTCTGCTTCTCGGGGGTTGCATTGTTTTGTGGCTGCGGCCATGTGGCGCTCACGGGAACTGTGTCTATCCTTGAGCAGCATTTCTCCACAACTGCCAGCGACCATGCTTTGCTGAGTGAAGTGTAAGTATGCCTCCCATTTCCATTATTCCTCATAATACCCTCATGCTAAATGGGTAGAAATGGATTCAAACCCCAGTCTCCATCCCTGAGTATTAGGTTGCTTGTTTGTCCAAAGCAGTCAGTGTCTTTTTGATGTTCACACGCAAAGAACCAGAGTGTGTATCCTGCGTAACCTGTTTACATTGCTACCAATACCGTTTAATATCTTCATCAATGCCATAGGCAGTGGGATCGAGTGCTGTAACCTTCAGCAGGTCTGTAGATGGCACCAAGGTGAGTGGTGCAGTTACTTCACTTGAAGCAATGCCATACGGAGTTCACTCTGGGTGCCATCCAGAGGGACCTTGCCAGCCTGGAGGAGTGGGGCCCTGCAAAACTTATGAGGTTTAACAAGGCCAAGTGCAAGGTGAGGGCAATGCCCAGTACAGACTGGTGGATGAAGGGATTGAGAGCAGCCATGTGGAGAAGGACTTGGGCACGCTGGTGGATGAAATATTGGACACGAGCTGACAATCTGTGCTCACAGCCCATATCCTGGGCTGCATCAAAGGGAGTGTGAGCAGGAGGTCAAAAGAGGTGATTCTTCCCCTCTACTCTGCTCTTGTGAGACCCCACCTGGAGTACTGTGTTCAGCTCTGGGCTCCCCACGTAAGGACACAGACTTCTTAGAGCAAGTCCAGAGAAGGACCATGAAGACGCCCAGAGGGCTGGAACACCTCTCCTATGAAGACAGGCTGAGAGAGTTGGGCTTGTTCAGCCTGCAGAAAGGAAGGCTCCACAGCGACTGTGTAGCAGCCTTCCAGTACTTAAAGGGGGCCTATAAGAAAGATGGAGAAATGCTTTTCACCAGGCCTTGTAGTGACAGAACAGGGGTAACAATTTTAATCCGAAAGAGGGTAGATTTATTGTGAAATATTTGGGGCTTTTGTGTTCCCGAGGCTTCTCCACGAAACCAGCGGAAAGCCTGGAGGCCTGCGTCAGGGCCTGCACTCAGCACCCAGACCCACCAACGTGAGTCTCTCTCCCCTTGGCACCGAGGGATGCGGGGGTCCCAGGCTCTGGGCTGGTGGCCTGAACACGCCGGGTCTTGCGCGGCCCCTCCAGCTGAACTGCCGGAGTGTGAAAAGGCTTTTGTGTGATGGCACTGAGGAGTTTTGCACACGTAGTGATTCATGACGACCGCAGACCAGCGTTGGGATCCTGACTGGGTCTGGGTTCAGCATCTTGCCTGCTGCTTACCATAGGCTAGCACTGCCCACAGGCACAGCCGGGCCGTGGCAGGGGGACAGCGTGAAGGAGGGCAGCCAAAACCTGAAAGCCATCTGAACGCTCTGGGAGGGGTCCCTGTGCAGGCCACCCGCGTCTGTGATGAGGGGCCCTACGTGGGGCACACTGCATTGTGTGCAGAGGGGTGCACTGGCAGCAAACAAGGCATGCGTGCTTTGCTTACCTGCCCTTAAGACCCAGCTTTTAGGACGTTATTTGAAGACTTCGCTACCAGGGTCCAGCTTGACACACTTAGTTTTCATGTGTTTCTTTCCTTTCCTTTCCTTTCGTCACTGCTTCTGTGTGCTTGTGGACATAGACCTACCAGTCTGCATGCGCAACTGACCCCTTCCCATCCCCTGGGATCAATGGCATCAGTCCTGCAGCACCGTTACAGGGCTTCTGGCCCCTTCCAGGACCCTCTGTGTCCAGACCTGCCACGTGGACTGAACCCCGCCAGGGTCCCCCATCCCAGCACTGCCCACCCTTACACCCTGGGACTGGGTACTGTGTCCACAGCTCCAGTGCATGAGCCATGAGAACCCTGCAGTTAGTTAGCCACAAAATTTAGCAAGTGGCCGTTCTTCAGCAACCAGGTGACAAAACACCCTGTTCTCATATCAGTCTTCATTTAAGCAAAATAGAAATTGCCAAGGCAGCCATAAAAGACTTAAATTTTGGGCTGTTGTTGACAATTATTTCTTGTCAAGACAGCATCAGCACCCAGGGAAACGTGTCATTCCTACCAAAACAGCTGAGGTCTTGGACTTGGTAGAGACCTAACAAGAAAGGCAAGGGAGGTGCTAATAAGGGGCAAGTAATTTATGGCCGCAGAGACATAAAATAAATTAAACTATACTAGTAAGGCACCCTTTGGAATAGATTTTTTTAAACTGGTTTTCATATTATTAATTTCTAGTAACATGCATTGAGTTTCTCCTCAGTGTTAATGGTGGTGAAATGAATTCTGCTATACTCTCTCAAATCTTGACTTAATTTTTTCATGCTTTACAGCACAGGTGCAACAGATTTATCCTGTTATTTTTAATCAGTTTGGAAAACAAGCATAACACTTCCCACATATAATTTTAAATGAGCAAGATCTTATTTTGATACAAGGGATGTGCTATCTGTCTGGATAACATTCAACTATATAAATGGTAGTCATTAAATTAAGCTAAAACATGCAGATGCTCCTTGGAGATCTGTGTTAGCAGCTACTTAGTGGAGAATGGTAAGACATCTGAGGAAAAATATATTTATCCTTAGAAAAATGGCAGCATGGATTTATAAAATTAACCTCTCTGTTCTTCAAATAGCTTCATCCAAAATAGCCATCCCAACAATCAAATTACTTTTAAGAAGGTGTAAGTTCTGGAGAAGTTGTGCTAATAGTGAAGTATAACTTTTGGAGACCAAAAGTGGTGTGTGGTAGATCTGACATTCAGATACTGAATCTGATTGATAATATTTAGAAATTACTCTTTCCATTTACCTATTCTAGACATGAGTGTCATTGCAGGTAGTAGATATTTACAAAATTGAGAACTTTTTCAAATAATATCTGAAGGAGTGCTTACACCATGTGCCCCAAGCATGTACAACACTAATGCACATTAGTATTGTTCACCTGTAGAAGTGGGATACTCATGCTGGCCTCTCCTTGCAGTCTGCTTGCTTAAAATGCGTTAAGGAGCCTTGAACTGTACTTCTAGAAAAGGAGTTATCTTATGATTTGGGAGGACTGACTGTGTTTTTATAGGACTGAAATCTAATTATATCTTTTCTATTCCATTTTAGAATTCAGCTAATGCAGTACGTAATTTATGGCATTGCATCATTTTTCTTCTTATACGGAATAATCCTTTTGGCAGAAGGTTTTTATACAACAAGTGCTGTGAAGGAGCTGCATGGAGAGTTCAAAACAACAGCTTGTGGCCGCTGCATCAGTGGAATGGTAAGTAGCATCAGAAATGAGAACAGTAGTCCTTGGTTTGACTCCTGTCTTTTTAAACAACAGCATATTGCTGCCTTCTTTCTTTAACTCCTTATGGGTGGTCAGAGTCAATCCCTGTTGCTGGTCCTTCCTTGAGCTCTGAGAATGCTTGGTCAAATCTAAATTCTGCAGGTGGACTGTCAGAGTGCTACCATGGCCTCCCATGTCATAAAGCTGAACCCACTTGCCTGGAGACTGCTAATTTTAAACACACAAACCAAAATTTGTGCTTTTAAACATGGAGCACGCTGGTGATGCTTGAAGGCTGACTGTAAAATGGCTGTGGTCTGCAGAGGTACTTAAATAGCAAACTGTAATGCTTCTGATTTCCACAGCCAATTCTGCTTCAGGATGTCTGGATCCTTCAGACAAACAGTAATAAATGAAGCTTCGCAACATCTTTGCACTTGAACCAAGTATTGCTGTCTTTCTTTTGCAGATGGCAAAAGTCACAGAGGCGAATGCTCCATCTCTGGCAGCGTTCAAGGCCAGGTTAGACATGGCTTTGAGAAAACTGCTGTAGTGGAAGGTGTCCCTGCCTGTGGCAGGGGGTTTGGAACTAGATGAACTTAAGGTTCTTTCCAACCCAAACCATACAATGATTCTATGATAGATATAACAGGGAGTCTTTCTCATAAAGCTGAAACACTTAAAACCATAAAGTTACAATCCATCTTCCCTTCAAAATACTTCTGTATGAGAACAAAATTTTAAACAAAGTTTAACTAAAAATAAAACTTCGGATTCTCACCCACATTGCCCCCCAGGGCGCACTCTGCAAGAACAGAAACATAACCATGTTTCTGAGACAGGATTTCAAAGCTATTTCTGAAAATCTGAATTCAAAGCTTGTAGTTATGGAGGAAGCTAAGCAGTATGACAGATCGCCCACGGGAAAGTGTGGGTGAAAAGAGAAGAGGCTTTTGATGTGATTGTTGCATTTTAATATACAATCTATATCCTGTACTTTAAAAATATGTACTTTCAGCTGGTTAAATACAAAAGAAATGCATGTTTATTTTCAAGAGGGTTAACAATTTTCCACTGTACTGTTGGGTAGTTACTGAATTTTCCAAGAGCTAATAAAAAGAAGACATACAATCATTTTCCAGTCAAGCAGCTATTAACTTGCTTTTTTTTTCTAGCAAGTATGATCTTCACTGAGGAGCAAAATTAGATCTATAACAATGTTTTCCAAAGATCCAAAATATAGTAGAAACATACACATATGTGCATCTAATTGCTGCAGAGAATTGCTTGTGCAGTTGAGTAGCTGCAGGCACGTGATTGTCAGCTGCTTACACAAATACCAGCATGACACATAGAAATATGACAGAAAAAATGTATTTTCATGCTTGCCCATATTTGTCCACATAGTGAAGGAGAGAATTTAGCAGCTGAGTAATAGCTTTGAGCTCTGGTTAAACACATTAGTGTTAGTGGTGACAGTCATGGCATAAAAATTCCTGTATGCTGCTGTGTAGAGTAGAACTGCTTAAAACACCAGGGTCAGAACAAGATTTGTGAGGAGATAAAATATCTTAACAGAATGTTGGCTGCAGCTGGGTATGGACAACAAGCTTTTGGATATACAGTATTATTTTTTTCCTCCTTAATCAAAAGCTCTTCTACTCCTTTCTCTGTTGAATTACTGAGCAAGGTCCTGAAAGGCTGTCCCTTCCATCTTGCATAAGGTTGTAGCAGAACACAGACTTCCAACTTCCGTAAACTATTTGTTTTGGCTGTGGTAATGCAAAATACCCATTTCCCACAGTTATCACATTAAATGTGAGAGTGAGTGTGTTTTTTCCTGGCTGTTTTAGGAGCTAAAGGCTTTATGTTCTTCCTTTCATGAACACTTCCACATACATATATGCAAACACACTCATCATAAAATGTGGATCTATAAAAATCCTGTAAATTGGTCCATTTATCCAAAATCCAAAGAGAGAATTCTCAATTCTCACGTAAAACATAGGTCTGGTGAGTGGCACTATCTAATATGAAATAGTGTATTTCAGTTCAGTTGTGTATGAATTAGAGGCTAGCTGGGTTACTTGTGGGCCTTAGTTTGCAAGCTCTCCCACCTCCCCACACACCCCAACTTCACTGACTGTAAAGCCTAACCAATTGCTCAACCTTTCCTGTAATGTTTGCGGTGTTGTTCAGCACATCTGGACAAAAACCTGTGAGGATGTGAACTTCCACCACTGCAGCATTAGTTCAGTGTCTCATCTCTGGGTGAGGCTGAGAGAACCTTCTCCCCCATCAGAGCCTTTCCCATCCTCACTGTTGTTCTCTGGCACACAAGTTTTAAGTAAGATAGTGCAGCACCAGCGCAAGTAAAGTCTTTCCAGTACACCTACAGTTAAATAACAGCGAACAGGGAACACAGAAGATGTCATAGTGTTCCCCCACTTTCCAAGTGGGATCCAAATCCTTGTCTCACCAGGAGGAGGGAGGTAAGAACTGATGCCAGGGCTACTGTTTTATCATGAAACTTAGAAGCAGAGGGAAAAGGGAAGAAGCCCAGTAGGTGGGAGTGGGAAGCTAGAAATTTCCAAAGCGGTGAGTGCCATACCTTGTAATCTTACCAAAGAAAATGCATGTAGTAATTTTTTTATTTTTAAAAAGAGCAAACCCAAACCAGCAAATTTCAGTGGAAAATCCATGATTCTCTAAGGTGAAGTAACTCATTTTCTTCTTTGCAAATGTGTATCAGATCAACTGAATCTTTCTGATTTGCTGTAAAGGTTGTGGTATGTTTTAAAAAATAGGCATTCTCAAATGTTACATTCAAAATTGACTTCAGTAAATCAGGGAGTATGGGAGAGCTCTGTGAGCATCGATTAGCTCTGTTGTTTTGATTTGCAAGTTGCATAGAAATGCTAGTATGTTACAGTTAATTAAAAAACTCCTTGAACTGATTTTTGTTGGAATGTTACTGGGTTTAGCCTACAATCAGCATCCCTGCTTAGCTGAGAATCTTGAGGAATTAATGGACTGCTCTTTCAGGAGGGCAAGCTATTTGCTCAAACAGGCTGATGAAAAAGGAAACATCTGAATTACTTTCTCAGTAGACCTCAAACTACCGAAGTAATTGTAAGCAATGAGAATACTGATTTTATTCATGCTTGTTTTATTCCTTGATTGCCAAAAGTATACTTAAAGATTATTTTGAAGCCTTGTTAAGGAAAATTCAAGTGTTCTTTTCAAAGAATAAATGCGAAGTGCTTGTGTTTTCTCTGCCCAGTTTGTTTTCCTCACCTATGTTCTTGGAGTGGCCTGGCTTGGGGTCTTTGGCTTCTCTGCTGTGCCTGTCTTTATGTTCTATAACATATGGTCAACTTGCGAAGTCATCAAATCACTTCAGACAAATGTGACAGTTCCAGGGGACCAGATCTGCGTGGATATCAGGCAATACGGTACTCATTTTAATCCTGATTAAATGCTTTATCCTTTCTCCTTGGTCTGTCTTCAGTAGTTTTATCTCAGCCTTATCAAATGAACCAAATGCAAAAGCATCGTGTGTCTCTGAATGTGCTATTACTCTTCTAATTAATTCAGATTACACTGATCTCTTTCCAGATGCAATCAATTTAACTGAACTGGCAAGTAATTTATCTAAAATGATTTTGTGGCGGTTTCCAATACTATACTATTAGGTTTAAAAATAGACCAGCCTCAAAATAAACTGCTTGGAACCAGTGCTGAGAAATAGATAACCAGATCTTGGTTTTTGAACCCACCTGTATATATTCTTTCTTTTCAAAAAGCTGTTTTTACGTTTAAATAGGAAGTTAACACCTGAACTTTGCACTAACAGTTACTTTCAGTTTAAAAGACCAAAAACCTGCAATCAAGAGTCTGCCTTAACAATTAGTGAATTGATACTGCTTTCTGATGAGACACAGCAATCCCATGGGTGTGCAGGTAGCAGAGGAGAGAGTGGGACAATAACTTAAAATAGGATCAGGCTTTTCAAAGTAGTTCATTCCTTAGAGGTGAATTTTTTCTGAAGTTAGTCTTTGCAGCTTCCCTTGTGCAGAAGAGTTTTTGTCACCAGGACTTTTGGCTTCATTTTAGCTAGCGTTTTCTAGGAATGTTTCTTTCTTTCAACTAAGGCATTCAAAGCTCATGTCCTGGTTTTGGCTGGCTCAAACCACGACAGCTGAGGAAACGGATTCAGAGTTGAAAAAGTAAGGAAGCTTGGGCTTGCTTTCCTTTCCAGACTGTAAGTCCAGTAGGAGAAGATACATACTCATTTTAAAGGCAAGAAGGCCCAAATCAGTTAAATGTTTGCATCCTGTTTTAGCAACTGATAGCAAGAGGTTGGGAAGATTTTGGAAGACATCTTCTTCAGCAGCAAAGCCTGGGAGAGCAGGGAGGAGATGTGCTCCTCCACCTTTCTGCTTCTCCCAGTTGTTTGGCAGCTGTGCAAGTGTCACATGGTGTTTGTTCCTCTGATCAGTAAAATCATTTGGGTTTCAGTGCGTGGTGGGAGAGAGCAGCTTCTTAACCAGCATCTCGTGTCACTGAACTGCCCTCATGTTTTTGGCTGGAATTAGTAGCTAAAAGGCTTCAAGTGTATATTGCAGTTGCAGAGAAGATGCTGGCTTTAAAGTGAATCCTATAAAATCTTTTTGAAAGCCGAACCATCCTGAGATAATTTCAGTGACCTGCCCCTTGCAGAGTTGCTAATTCCAGCCAGCTGAGTTTGAAATGCAAGCTCGATGGGGGAGACAAGCTGGTTTTCTCCTATTTCAAATGGCTTTTGCTTAAGCTTTACATCTGTTACAGGTCTAAGAGTTTAAGTTATTTTAAATCTGCCAGATCCCGTTGACTTTTCAGATTTTCAGTCATGTTAAGAAAAGTAACTGGGAGTAGGTGCGGCAGACTGAGCTTCCTTGTAGCAGTGTTCCCCACATGCTTTTTACCTATTGGAACTAAACCAGGAAAAAATCCTGTAACTCTACCATCTAGCTCCATATTCACGCTCTCCTCATTTCAAATAGATCTTAACCTAGTAAGTAAGTAAGTGCTATCCTGAAAGGTGCCAAGTACCTCTGAGGTGCAGTTCATCCCTTTCCAGTGGGGGAGTAGGCGGTATGGGACTGGACCCGGAGTGCAAAAACCCAACCAACCATTTGGCTGCCATATGGGAAAACCACATCTGAGAACATGCCTTGGCAACGAGCCTCAGTGTGAGGAGAAAGCGCAACTTGAGTGAGTTGTTTTAATTCCTCCTGCCAACTCCAAGCTCTGCTGGTCAACGTGCAGATGCCCAGAATGGGAACACAACTGGCAGGTGGGCGGAAAAGAGGAGAGAGGAGCAGAAAGTGTGTGTTGATCGCTAAAATTAGTGGTTTCTTTTGCTGTGGTATTTCAGGTATTATCCCTTGGAATGCTGTACCTGGCAAAGCCTGTGGCCCGATTCTAGAGAACATCTGCAACACGAACGAGGTACAGAAACATAACCTGTAGGCAGTTTTCGCCTACAAGTCACTCAGGCGCAGTGTAATAAATAGCTTGATAAAAATTCTGGAGAAAACTAATACTAGTAGTATAAAGAGATTGATTTAAACACAACACTGAGATTATTCTGTTAGGTCATCCAAAAATGCAAATTATTTCAGAACAGTTTTATTTTCTAAAGCTTTGAATACCTTGCGATGAAGATGCCTTTATTATCCTTATCCTTGGGAACAGTTGAAATGCATTTTGCATTACTCTCATTTACTTCAGTGTTTTCAACATGTTTTTTTCCCCTAGTTCTACATGTCTTACCATCTGTTCATTGTGGCTTGTGCTGGAGCTGGTGCCACCGTCATAGCATTGGTGGGTAGTATTTTTTGACGTTTTATTGCGTATCATGTTCCTTTCAGGCTTAAGATGCTTTAAGATTAAATTTTGTGTATCTTCAAAATAGTAATAGTAGACATTAAGGAAAGTAAGCTGTAATCATCATTATTTGCTGCTGTAGTTTGGTCATTACAAGTCAGCAGATCCCAAATATTTGCTCTAAGAAGTCATCATAACCCACCTCCCCCATCCTTAGAAAAAAATTTTTTGCATATCCTTTGAAAATCCTACTTCTACCCACTATTTCTGCTTTTATGTCCCCTATTTCTTTTCACTTTTGTAGTTTCTTTGATCAGTCGCTTGTAACCTCTTGATTTTTTTGTCTGGGCCCCGGGCAGTTTGGGTAGTCCAACCCTGCAATGCCACTTACAGGCAGCAGCTGGAAAAAAGGACGTTAAGGAGATGACTTATTCATACATCTAATGCTTCCTTTCGCTGCCAGCTTCTAACCCCATGTCAGCCAAACCCAGGTGTAACCCAGCTGTTTGTAGATGAAATAGTCTTTAGGTCTGTATGTAGGTTATCCTCTCTGGGATAAATGGCAAGTGATTTATCTTGCATCTTCACCCTGGAAGAAGCTCAGAATAACGTCTGTTGTAAAAGTATCGACAGTTGCCCAAGTGGGCTTGAGCCGTCACCTTGTATCTTACTCTCCTGTATTTTGTTCTCTTCCACCAGCTGATCTACATGATGGCTACTACATATAACTATGCTGTTTTGAAGTTTAAGAGTCGGGAAGATTGCTGCACTAAATTCTAAATTGTATAAGCCCAGTAAAGAGCTGCATTGCGTAGCCTGAAATACCACTGACACCCTAGGCTAAAAGTCTAGCTTTCTGAATTTTGTGACAGTAATTGTAAATAGCTTCAGTGAGCATCATTTAGCTGATCAGATTAATAAAATGACTTCTTGTATATGAACTATGATGTGGATGAGATCTGGCTATTCTTTCATGTCGAGAGGATTCAGTTACTGTAAGGGTGTTTCTAAAGCATCCTTCTGAAGATGGGATGTTTTCAGTTCAAGTCTCCACTGGCTTTCTAACAGTCATCTCTAAAACAAGTACTGGAACAGTTCAGGGTCAGAATTGTTAATTTATTCTTCATCAAATACAACCCCCTCCCAAGCATACAAAATATACATGATGCAAAAAAGGAAAGGAGTAATAAGATAGTGCCAATCTTTTTCGGCAGAAATCGGAAGCCCAGGTATTAATGGACTAATTGGCTTGTGTTTCCAGTGATTCCATGAAAGAAGAAGTTCATTATTTCCTCTTTCTTCAGTTTCAAGTAATTGCCAAATCACACTCTCTCTGGAAGGAAATACATCCTTGCATTAGCTCTGCGTAGAACAATCACATTCTTTATTTTGGACCCTGAACTAGTGAGAACGAGCTTATAAATAGCTTCTGCTCTTGTACAGCTTGCACTTTAGTAACTGATTTCTCAGTAGCCAGATCTCAAAAATGTAAGTATGACTGCACGGGAAGCAAAACCATGCATAGGCCAGAGAGATCTTTTTACACTGTTAGGGAAAAGGGGGGGGGGAAGTGAATCAGTGTTTTCAGATGTAGATTTTGTTGCATGAAGTGTGGTGAAAAGAAGTTGGGAAGAGACGAATGCACAAACTAGAAAAAATCCACCCGGTAACTAAAAGAAAAAAAGAACCGGTTGCTACTTGTGGTACAAAACTCTTCACCTGAGGTTAGACAACGGAAATTTAAAATGTAGCTATAAAAATACACAATTAACCCAGAGATTGCATGCTTTTGCTTAGTTTTGGATTCATGTTTTGTTGTTTAATTTTTCGCTGTTACTGTAGCCTTGTTCACGTAAATAAAACTGTTTACAGTTGCAGGCTTTTTCCAGGGGGAGGGTGGAATTCTCATCTGCTTGTTGGGGGAAAAGACTTGCCGGGATCTGGGCTTGGATATGCATAACCAGCACAACCTCAGCCAGCAGTTCTCCTGAGCACATCGTAGTTTACGGATGCCATGTCTCACCACGTACAAAACCTTTTTTCTGCTTCCCCCATTCTGCATTTTAATTGATCCGTACAACTCTGTAGCTCATTTTGTTACTGTTCTACTAACTGCCTCTAAATTGTGAATAACTGACTGAAGTGTTAGCATGCCAGATCCTAGAGACCTTTGGAAATAGCCTCTGTGCTTGTTTTCATAACAGAATGCTTATTAACGTAGAGTAACTTTATTTTTTTTGGTTGTTATTTCAAAGAGCGTCTATTAATCTAACTAGCAGCTTGCTTTGCCTCTTGACATGCTCACTAGCCATCATGCTCACCCTTCTCTTCCAGATCCACTTCCTCATGATACTGTCTTCTAACTGGGCCTACTTAAAGGATGCCAGCAAAATGCAGGCCTACCAAGATATCAAAGCAAAAGAAGAGCAGGAGCTTCAGGATATCCAGTCTCGGTCAAAAGAGCAACTCAATTCTTACACATAGATGTTTGCCACAGTAATTCCGCAGAAGAATTCTGTAGCTCTGACAAATCAACAAATAGCTGCTCTGCAGTACAGATGTGTGTCTACCAAACAAAGTTAGAAGTGCAAAAGCTTCACATTCCAGCTCCTGGAACACTTTCATAGGGAAATCTTCCCATGGGTAATCTTCCATCCTTTCTTATAGAGAATGGAGGTTTTATTCCAGGCATTTTAAAAGGCAACACTTCACACTAAGTGACCAAATTATTCTTCTTCCAGACTTTTGGTATTTAGCATTTGATGTGTTCCTACAGCCCTGGGCCCTGCACAGAGCTGTGGAGGGTGCTCCACACCAGCAGGCAGCCACCCGCTGTGCAGACCTTAGGCAAAGGCACACGCGGCATCTCCCGAGCTGTGGCGGGGCTGCCCTGGAACACTCCTGGCGTGGGCCGCAGGAACAGTGCCCTGCTCTTGTGCCACACTTTTCTATGATGAAGCAGTTGCGCTCCTGTGCTCACAGGAGTGTTGAGCAGAGGTCCCAAGTTTTAATCTTTTTATTACCTATTTAATGGAATGTAGATCCTTGGATCTGGATAATGATCCCCTTCTTGGAAAATAAATGTCAGCTTTGCCTTAATATTTATTTTCTATAAATGTCTTAGCATTTATATAGTGGCAGGAGACCATTATCCTACATTTGAAGTATGTGAAAAGTGTTACCTTATTAAAATGACACTGAATCTGACTATTCCAAATGAGCAGATGAGAACGTTTGCAGAGATTTACACAAACAATAAAAATTACAGCCATAAAGCAGAATACAGGACGTCCACCTTTCTCTATCTTGGTGCTTAGCAAATTTATTATAGTCAGTGCTTCTGTGTTTTCCTTTTTACAAATTAATTAGCACATTAAGAAAATGTGGTGTTCAGAGAAACAACAACAAACAAACTGGTGCCATTTTAAAGTCATTTCCCATAGAAGTCTGCCTTCTAATTAATGTTTTTTTCAGAAGCATTCAGTGATATCTTGAGTATTAGTGATGGTATATTTGGTGTTTGTTCTATATGATATATATATATAAATGTTGGGGGGGGGAGTAAAATACATCAGCATTTGAAAAAATTAAATATTCAAGTCATACCCATGTTAAGCTGACGTGTGGTTTGATAGTTTTGACTGTTTGCTGAATATAAAAGCAAAGGAAGCACAAATTCCTTCAAGTCAGTATTAAGAGAAAAAAGGCATTTTGGGGGGTATTAACTTCAAATAGAATCTTTTTTTGTTAAATGTTGAAGTCTAATTTGACAGTTTCAAAACAGGGGCAAAGTTGATCAATGTAGAGCAAATATGACAAAATAGCCTAGTGTATGTTCTTACCTGTTGCATGAAGGAGACATTTCTACGGCAATGCAGGTGATGTTCTAGCCCAGTGTTTGCATAAGGGTAAAATGGAGGCAGTGTCTTAAAGCCTAATTCTTTTCTAATTCAGTGTAGCTATGACTGGGAGTTTTTGAAGTTTTGTTTAAGTAGTCTAATATTTTTATGTAAAGAGCATTAAATTTTGCTATGTATAAATTTTTGTAACCTAACAGTGAATCAATATTTTCTATCAGTGCCAAGGGCTTCCTGTAGTTACATCCAAGTGTTAAAATAAATATTTGTAGATAATAGAAAACACTTGTGTATGCTTATTTGAAAACAGACCTACAGCTGCTCCATCCTGGTGCACCTCCAGGCTTTCTGTCCCTATCTGAAGTTAAAGATGTTTTGTTCAGGAGCATCCACGTGCTCCTGTAGTGGGAAGGGAGGCCCTGGCAGCGTATGCTTCAGTGTGGTAAGTCAGCAGGTGGCTCTAGCACGAAGTGGTGGTAGTTGTTCCTGGCCAGCATAATGCAACAAGCACTACCTGTCCCATTCTGGGCATCAAACAGAAGGCCTCTCAGAAATATCCTAAGTGCCAGCGTTGCTGCAGCACCAAATTAAGCAGCATGTAAAATTAGACTTGCCACCAGATCACATACGAGCTTGATTTCTAAAAGCAAAGTTTATTTCTGTCACGTTTGTGGTACACGTTTCAGCTTCAGATGTATTCAAGACAGAGCTTTGTTTTTTGCCCCTAAATTCTGTCAAACTTGGCTTCATGTTCTTGTAGCAAGGTCAAGCTGAGCAGCCTCAAATGCAGTGCAAGTTGTAATATATGCTGCCACTCAAAATCACTTCATTGATAAAAATACTGTATTTTATACTGTAAATAAAGTTTAATGATCTTGCCTATAATCTACCTACAAAATACAAAGCTTAAATAAAGATGAGTTAAATAGCATTTTTATTTTAATCTCTCCGTTCTGGGCTGGTTAATACCAACAAGGTGATACACGAGATAAGGCTGCTTCTACAAGTGTTTACTTCCACTGCCACAGCAGTAAAAGGGACGTGTTGGCTCAGGTCTGTCACGCTCCACTCTGAAGCCACCTTGTCCCCAAGAGACACCTTTAAAAACAGGTCATGATGACTGCATTTTTCTGTCACCTGCACACTGTGCGGGGGGGC
>NW_009932188.1:0-325 GCF_000696875.1 Nestor notabilis
TTCAAGGAAGCCGGGATCCCGCCGGGCCCTGCCGTCAGCTACGCCGTCATGTTTGTGGACAACAGGTAGCTCCCCCCCCTTGCCCCTCAATGGCTCCCGATGGAGGTGGATCCATAGGGATCATCCCTAAGGACCGGTTTTCCTCCTGCTAGGATCCAGAAGAACATGTTGATGGATCTCACCAAGGAGCTGATGAACGAGTTGGGAATCACGGTGGTGGGGGACATCATCGCCATCCTCAAGCACGCCAAGGTGGTCTATAGGCAGGGATGGGCAGAGGGAAGGGGCTTTTCCCATGGGATACGGGGACCAGGAGGCTCCTCCC
>NW_009932188.1:340-1261 GCF_000696875.1 Nestor notabilis
CAGAGGGAAGGGGCTTTTCCCATGGGATACGGGCACCAGGAGGCTCCTCCCCGCTCTCCCAAGGGGAAGCGGTGGTTTTCCATGCGTTTTCCATGGGTTTCTTCCTGCAGGAGATGTGTAAAGCAGCCACGGAACTGCTCTGCCCCGGCTCGTCCTCGCTCCCGGCGGAGCTGCGCCGCAGCGGTGAGTGGGAGCTGCTCCCGGAGAGCGCTCCGCAGGGACACTGCTCGGGAAGCTGGGAATAGCAGCGGGGGGAGCGGACCGGGATGGCATGGAGTGGAAAGGAGTGGAATGGGATGGAGTGGAGTGAAATGGGATGGAATCGAGTGGAATGGAACAGGATGGAATGGAGTGGAATGAGATGGGATGGGATGGGATGGAAGGCAGTGGAAGGGAATGGGATGGCGTGGAATGGGATGGGATGGAGTGGAGTGGAACAGGATGGAATGGAGTGGAATGGGATGGAGTGGAATGAGATAGAGTGGAATGGAATAGGATGGGATGGAATGGAGTGGAAGGGAATGGGATGGAGTGGAATGATGGAGTGGAATGGAATGGGATGGAGCAAAGTGGAAAGGAGTGGAATGGAGAGGGATGAGATGGAGTGGAATGGAATGGGATGGAGGGGAATGATGGAGTGGGATGGAGTAGAGTGGAATGGGATAGAATGGAGTGGAATGGAGAGGGATGGGATGGAGTGGAATAGAATGGGATAGAATGGAGAGGGATGGGATGGAGTGGAATGGAATGGGATGGGAGAGACCTCAGAGCTCATCCAGGTGCAACCAAGGGGCAGGGACACCTTCCGCTGGAGCAGTTGCTCCAGGTCCCAAGGGACTGGATCCCATCATTCCATGGGAATGCTCCGTGTCCCCCCTGCAGCTGCCAGCCGGATGATCGCCAACAGCCTGAGTCGGGATT
>NW_009932188.1:1344-4811 GCF_000696875.1 Nestor notabilis
CGCCGGGAATGGCGCTGTGAAGGGCTTTGTCCGTTCCACTGGGCATTAGACTCCTCATCCAACAGCTGGGAAGCGCTTTTCCCCTTCCATCAGGCGTTAAACTCCTAATCCAAGAGCTGGGAAGGGCTTTTCCCATTCCATGGGGCATTAAACTCCTGCTTCTCCCTCCATCCCAGCAGGATTAGGGAATGTGGCCGCCGAAACTCCATCAATCCCGGTGAAGCGGCGCCGGGTTCCACTGGGCATTAGACTCCTCATCCAACAGCTGGGAAGCGCTTTTCCCCTTCCATCAGGCGTTAAACTCCTAATCCAAGAGCTGGGAAGGGCTTTTCCCATTCCATGGGGCATTAAACTCCTGCTTCTCCCTCCATCCCAGCAGGATTAGGGAATGTGGCCGCCGAAACTCCATCAATCCCGGTGAAGCGGCGCCGGGTGACGGCGGAGATGGAGGGGAAATACATCATCACCATGCCCAAAGGCACCACGCCGAGGACAAGGAAAATCCTGGAGCAGCAGCAAGCAGCCAAAGGTACCGGCGGTGGATTCCAGTCCCTGTATTCCCAATTCGTCCCAAATCCCAACCCCAAATCCCACCTTGGCCTGTTTAATCCCACAGGTCTGCCCAGGACGTCGGTCTTCGACCGGTTGGGAGCCGAGGCGAAGGGGGACACGGCTGCAGGAGGGAAGTTGAGAGGAGAGGAGGTGATCCAGGAGGGATTTTCCTCCTTGGAATTCAAACCTCTGGTTTTTGGGAATCCAGGAGGTGTTTTCCCTCCTCCCGAGAGAAGTGGAAGTTTTGGGAAGCCAAACAAGCCTCGTCCCCTCCAGTAATCCACCAGGGAACAGGATTTCCTGGGAGCTGAGCCCCATTCCCTCGTGGCTCGTTCCATGGCTCGTCGCATCCCAAAACTCCCCTTGGGAAAGGCGATGGAGCTGGGATGTGGGTGCTGATGAGTGCTGCACCCTTTGTCTCCAGCCCACCGGTGTCTTCAGCCGCCTGGGAGATTCCCTGAGGGATAAATCCATGGAAAGCGATGACGACGACGACGGCTCCGTCCTTCCGTACGCCGGTGTCCTGAAGAAATCCAATGTTCCATGGAAGGAAAGCGCCGAGCCGGGAATGCCGGTCAAGGCGAAAGCCACCAGCTCGGAGGTGAAGCCCATTCCCACCCCTCGGAATGCCGCCGGTGTCCGTCCGGCACCATCCCAAGCGGGAGAAGGGCGAGAGGCCGACGACGGCGTCAGCAGCAGCAGCAGCAGGGATAAATCCAAGCGGGAATGTCGGGTGATGATCCGGAGGACTTGGGGCTGCGGGAAGGTGAGCAGCACCAGCGATGCCATGATGGACAACGCCGGCTCCGTCAGCGTCTTCCAGCGCCTGGGAAAGAAAACGGATTGAGATCCATGGGATTCATCCGCGTCCGGGGCTTCCCCATCCCGGTTATCCAACGCAAGAGCCAGCGGAGACTCGATCCCATGGGATCGCCCAATAACAGCCCTGTGGGGAAAGGGTGAGCCCTATGGAGAAGGGGTTAATGCCATGTGGAAAGGGATTTTCCACAGGGAAAGGCTTAACCCAATGTGGAAAGGCTTTTAACCCCGCAGGGAAAAGCTTAACGCCATGCGGAAAGGCTTAATCCCACCAGGAAACATCCCATAGGAAAACAGCGGAGGGAAGATGGGGAGGGAAAACCCTTCCCAAGAGATTCCCTGCCCTCAGTCCGGGCGAATCCAGCCAAATCATCGCTCTCCATCCTTTCCCCACCACAAAACCCTTGATTTTCCCCTTTATTCTCACTTCTCCGACGGTTCTTTCCTGCCTTGAGGAATTCTTTCCTGGAGAACTCCCTGCCCAGGCTGGGTTTTGCCTTGGTTTGCCTGGTTTTCCCTTCCCCTGCAGCTTGCTTTCCCTGTATTTATGGATCCGCTCCGAAACGCCGCCCTCAGTGCTTCGGGAGCAGCCGCTCGCTGTGGGGTGGAATCCATTGGGATGGATTTCGGAGCAGCATTCCCGAAAAAACCCCCCAAACCCACCCCAAAACCTTAAAAAGAACCTTTTGGGGGGCTCAAAAACCAGCAAAACCCCCCCAAAACTGCCTTAATTCCCATGACGCCATCACTCCGGCCCCACTGGACATGGCCTTTGCCTGGAATTGCTCCTTTTCCCCCCAAATCCCGGGGGGTTTTCCTCAACTTATTTATTTTTCCTCACAAATCTGTTGCCTCCCAAAAATCTGGTTGCTTTAGTTCTGCTCCAAACCCCCAAAATGCCTTTTTTCTCCCCAAAATGAAGCCAGGGGAGCAGCGCTGGGAAGTTTGGGATGCAGAAATCCACCCATTCCTTTGGTTTCATGCAGAAAAATGGGATTTGTTCGGTTTAATACCAAAAATTCCCCAATTCCTTCATTTTTAATAGGAAAGCTCCCCAATTCTTTCATTTTTAACATAAAATTTCACCAATTTCTTCATTTTAATATGAAAATTCACCAATTCCTTTGCTTTTACCAAGAAAATTCCCTAATTCCTTCATTTTTACTAAGAAAATTCCCCAATTCCCTTTTTTAATGCAAAAAATTCCAAATTCCTTCATTTTTAATAGGAAAATTCACCAATTCTTTCATTTTAACACAAAAATTCTCTAATTTCTTCATTTTAATGTGCAAATTCACCAATTCCTTAGGCTTTGCCATGAAAATTCACAGATTCTTCATTTTTAATATGAAAATTCCCCAATTCCTTCATTTTTAACACAAAAATTCACCAATTTCTTCATTTTAATGTGCAAATTCACCAATTCCTTCACAATTCTTTCATTTTAACACAAAAATTCACCAATTTCTTCATTTTAATGTGCAAATTCACCAATTCCTTCATCTTTTAACACAAAATTTCACCAATTTCCTCATTTTAATTTGAAAATTCCTCAATTCCTTCATTTTTAATACCAAAAATCTGCCAATTCCTTCATTTTTAACACAAAAATTCGCCAATTTCATCATTTTAAGACGAAAATTCACCAATTCCTTAATTTTAATAGGAAAATCCACCAATTCCTTTGGTTTTACCATGAGAATTCCAGAATTCCTTCATTTTTAATCCAACCTTTCACCAATTCTTTCATTCGTAATGTGCAAAATTCATTAATTTCTTTTTTAACGCAAAAATTCCGCAATTCCTTCATTTTTAGCGCAAAAATTCCCCAATTTCTTGGGGTTGCCCAATTCGGGCCCAATTTGGGGGTGTTTTTCTTCCCGTTTCGGGCGTTTGGTGTGTGTGAAACGAGTGCTTTGGGGGTTCTTCCCCCCACTTTTGACCTCTTTTGGCAATAAAGCGTGTGGAAACGGCTCCGCTCTGCGTCTATCTATGCAAATCTATGCAAATCTATGCAAAGCGGGCGGGGCTTCGGCTCCTCGCTGCGCCTGCGCGCAGAGAGGCGGAACCGGGCTCTCCGCGCGTGCGCGCCGCCC